>NW_027069523.1:649323-690169 GCF_002906115.3 Quercus suber | reverse complement strand
AAAATTAAAAAAAAAAAAAAAAAAAAGCTAATGTGGAAAATTGTGGGAACTTCAAAAGTTTCGGTTATATATATATATATATATATAGAGATTGATAAGGTTTTGCTGCATACATGGTTATGTGGTAGCAAAAAGAAAGCAACATGTGTTTAAAGGTCATGTGCAATGCACATATTATTAGCTAGACCCTTAGATACTTATCCATTTCTTTTGGTTGTCTATAACTATGGTCACGCTATATTCTCGTGACTGTGTATTAGAGTACCAATAAATAACCCCCATTAGCTGGGTATCAGAGTACCAATGGATAACTCCCATTGGTTTGGGTATCAGAATCAATTCATAGTCAGATTGTCCATAATCATATATATGAAATCATAGTTTCTAACAAAAATATATCTTATTCAAGCATATATTTAAAAATCATACACTCAGTATGAAAATATATTTGTAACAATCATTTACTTGAAATCAGTAATAGAATAGAAATAAAAATTCTAACAATTATAAACAATTTTCAGTAGTTAAAAATACATTAATATAAGCTAAATAAAACTCAATTAGGATAATGTTACTTACTTCCAAAAGTTATTTCAAAAGAAATTTTTCCCTAACACTTCCTCTAAAATCCTTAGATATCACCTAGAATAATTTTTAAGCACTATACTCAATAATCAAATAGTTAAGAAAAATGTATAATGATACCCATCTAAAAGAGAAACTACTAAAAATATCTTATAATTTTTCACTTTTATCTCAATGCGAAAATCCACATATTCACTGTATATAATTTCTTTACTTTTTGCCACTAATAATACTTAAGGATAAGACCTGTAGAATGCATATGGATAAAAGTCACTTGTAAAAGAAGAGCAAAATGTGAACCCCTCTTCAGGTACACGCTTTTTTTTTCTGCCACCTGCCACCATTATCATCTTTTGAGATGAAGACAACTACAAGTACAAGCTAGGCCATGTGACTTACGGAAAAACAGCCATTATTTTTATTTTTATTTTTCACTATAATTTATGACTTGTCAGACTTCATTGACTCCCTATTCACCCCCACTATAGCTGCAGGGAATTCACTTTTGTATTATATATGTTGATGGTAGATGGCTCTCTAGAACGAACCTGTTGTGACCCCTACCAAACCCAATAAACAAAATATAATAATAAAAAGAAGTTTAAGGCTGCTTGTTTCTTGTTTTAGCCCTCATCTGTACTGACACACTCACGTCATCAATATGACGCTGCTGCTGCTGCATCGACTTTCCTATTTACCAAACGTACAACTATTACTAGTCAAGCAATGAGTGACAAAATCCAGCCCGTGATTTTTTCTCACCGTTATAAAATACTACCAAGTTGTGGGTGAAAAGTTTATAGTATTCTCCATTCCCTCAAGTTTGAGGACATCATGGAAATTACTTCCTATTTACTTGCAATTGCAGGGTTTTTTCTATTGGCTCTATTGTACAATCAATGGAGGCTGAGAATTGGAAGTCACAAAATTAAGGGTATGTTGGCTCCAGAGCCATCAGGTGCCTTGCCGATCATAGGTCACCTTCATAAACTACGTGGCCAAAACCCCATTGCACGAACCTTAGGTGCTATGGCTGATAAAGTTGGTCCCATCTTCATGATCAGACTTGGCATGTTGCAGAAACTATTTGTCTAACTACATCGGATATACCGTAGACGGCACGATTTGTCTCAAGACAGTGACTTGGTCCACGCCTCATCTCTGCCACCTCTTTTTGGTAATATCAAATTGTATAATTTCCAAGGAAAATTCAGGTATTATCTCTCCTTTATTTCCAACACTTTATTGTACAATCAATGGAGGCTGAGAATTGGAAGTCACAAAATTAAGGGTATGTTGGCTCCAGAGCCATCAGGTGCCTTGCCAATCATAGGTCACCTTCATAAACTACGTGGCCAAAACCCAATTGCACGAACCTTAGGTGCTATGGCTGATAAAGTTGGTCCCATCTTCATGATCAGACTTGGCATGAAACCTGCACTTGTGATTAGCAATCATGAGGCAGTCAAAGAGTGCTTCACTACAAATGACAAGGCTTTTGCTGCACGTCCAATGTCTAGCCAAGGAAAGCACCTTGGCTACAACTATGCAGTATTTGGTTTTTCCAGTTATGGAAAATATTGGCTCAAGATCCGAAAGCTAATCAAGCTAGAACTCCTCTCTAGCCGTCGGCTTGAAACACTAAAGGACGTGCAAGTATTCGAGGTGGAAACTGTGATTAAAGATTTGTACACTCTCTGCAAGAGCAACGAGGGCAACCAAGCCAACGTGGTGATTAGTGAGTGGGTTGAGCGCCTAATCTTTAATATTATTACTAGAATGATAGCAGGGAAGAGATACTTTGGTAGTTTCAGTCATGGAAATGATGGAGAGGCACAAGCCGCACAACGTATAGGGAAAAATATTAAAGCCTTCTTGTACGCAGCTGGGGTCCCTATCATTTCGGATCTAATTCCATTTCTAGGATGTTTTGATTTGCTGGGCCAAGTAAAATCTCTGAAGCGTATTGCAAGGGAATTGGACACTGTAGCAGGAAGTTGGATTGAAGAACATAGTATGAGAAGGCTGAAGGGTAGTGAACCAACCGACAAGCTGGATTTCATCGATGTCATGTTATCCGAAATTGAGGATGATGCATTCGGCCATACGCGTGAAACCATTATAAAGGCAACAGCAATGGTAAGTTATTGTCATTTATCGCGCAACTTAATTAATCAACCACGTTTTTATTTTGTTTTGTGATTTTAGTTGGTTGAATTGGTAAATTCCTTTACGTTGTCAAATATAATAAGAGATATAGGCAGGGACGGAGCTACTCTTTGAACAGGGGCTATGGCCTCCCCTGGACTTTAAGAAAGATTTTTCTATAGGTATATTTAGTGCCCGTTTGGATTCAGCGCTTCCGCTGAATCCTGCGGCAAGTTTTGCCTTCCTTTTTTTTTTTTTTTTTAGCGTGAACAGTAATATCATGTGACAGAGACAAAGCATTGTATGTGAACAGTAAAATTACTGTGCAGGAGAAAAAATTACTGTTTATATACTGTTTATTTAATAAAAAATATTAAAAATAGGTCCTACGGTACTATTTATACATTTAAAAATTATTTTGCTATAGTGTTTTCAGTTTTCAGTTTTCAGTTTTCAGTTTCAGCAACAATAAGTTCAATCCAAACAGACCCTTAATTTTCAATTAGCCCAAAAAAAAAAAAAAAAAAACCTTGCTCATCTTTGGTCTCTTTTTGCTTATTGTCAGGTCACTCCTGGCATTTTGGATCCAAATAAATTTATGGTTGGCCACTTTGTGAACCGCTGTACATGTTGTAGCTTGTAGATCATCTTTGTTTAAAACAGAGAAGAAAAAAAATATGAAGGATTTGAGTCTGACTAAAATAATTGAAGAGGCATAGTGAGAGAAAGGAAGGTGAGAACAATATGAAAAACATGATTTAACAAAAACATAAAAAAGAGTTGTAAAAAAAAAAAAAAAGAGACAAAGAAGATTATTTTTTTTAAAAGATAAGAAGAAGACTATTAGTGTTTGTTTTTGCGTTTGTGCTTGCGGTTGCCTTTTTTTTGTGGATCTTGTGTATTGTTTATAGGATTTATAAGTATGGATTTTAGCAAATTTTTCTTTAAAACTGAGTCCTATGGCACTATATGTTTAAAAATTATTTTGCAACAATATTTTTAATTTTTAACAATAAGCAATATCAAACAGGCCCTTAGAAAGCACATTTATGAAGAAAAACAAGCAAATATCAAAAAAGTGAGTAACACCGGTTTAAAACTGAGTCCTATGGCATTATATGTTTAAAAATTATTTTGTTACAATATTTTTAATTTTTAATAATAAACGGTATCAAACAGACCCTTAGAAGGCACATTGATGAAGAAAAACAAGCAAATATTAAAAAAGTGAGTAACACTGGTTTAAAGACAAGATGTGAGGTAAACAGTAAAAACAAGAATGGGTGGGATTGGGAATAGAGAAAGTGATTTATTTGTAGTTTACAAAATACCCTACAGGTTTGTTTATTTACAAAAATACCATATTTGCTTTATTTTTAATAGCAATCTAATCATTTTATTTGATTTTTGTAAAAGAATATATTAAATTCATTATAAATCATACTTTTATTTAGTTTAAGGATGGGTTTGGATTGCGCTAAAAAGGGAAAAAATGGCCGTTTGCATTTTTTTTTTGGCTCTTGTGAACTGTTCGCGAGATTCGCAACTACGGATTATAGTAAATTTTTCTTTAAAACTGGATCCTACGGTACTATTTACATATTTAAAAATTATTTTAGTATAGTGTTTTCAGTTTTTAGTTTTTAGTTTTTAGTTTTCAATAATAAGTGTGTGGGTGTGTGTGTTAATATTTATATTTGATATTAACTGCAAAACAGTGTATCAGTACACACTAATACCAAAATATTTCATTCCAATAGTAATTCTGAAATAGAATTCAAAATCTTGATCTCAATTCAAAAAATTGTTGATATTTCAATTCCATAAAATGTTAATACCTCAGTTTCCAAAAATTCTTAAGCAAAACTATAAAAAGTTAATTAACAAATGAGTTTTATTCGACACTCCAACCCCCTCATTCAAATTCCTAACTCTGTCCCTAGGTATAGGTTGAACCCTCTCTACAAAGAATATAATACTCTATAAAGAAACATTACTTTCTAATTTGGGAAAATTTGTTACATACACTATGTAATAACTAATAACTGGTGCACTTCTAATTAAGTGTGGCCTCAATTTTATGTTGTAGAGTCTCATCCTGGCCGGCTCTGAGACTACATCTCTAAACTTGACATGGCTCATGTCCATATTATTGAATAACAAGCACGCTTTGAAGCAAGCTCAGGAAGAGCTCGATCTCAAGGTTGGCAGAGACAGGTGGGTGGACGACCATGATATCAAAGATCTAGTTTACATCCAAGCCATAGTGAAGGAAACGTTGCGCTTGTACCCACCAAGCCCCCTATCAGTTCCACATGAGGCCATGGAGGATTGTCATGTTTGTGGCTATTACGTCCCAAAGGGTACTCGTTTGCTTGTTAATGTGTGGAAGTTGCATCGAGATCCAAGAATTTGGGAGGACCCAGAAAAGTTTCTACCAGAGAGGTTCCTCACAAGCCATGCAAGTATAGATGCTTCAGGTCAACATTTTGAGTACATACCATTTGGGTCTGGGAGACGATTCTGCCCGGGTTACACAATTGCATTGCAAGTATCTTACCTGGCGGTAGCTCGCTTGCTTCAGGGATTTGAGTTCACAACGCCATCAAATATGCTGGTAGACATGACGGAAGGGTTGGGCATTACCTTACCTAAGGCAACTCCCCTTGAAGCTCTTCTTACTCCACGCCTTGCTTCCAGACTCTATCAATCCCAGACAGAAATATAAACCATGCTTTCCAAAAGCATCTGTTTTCAATAAGCTTGCATATGCAAGGAGCTTTATAGTTCAATAATGTCGTTTGTCTCCTTTATATGGAGAACTCAGTTCAATCTCCGTTTGATTGAATGTAATAATAGGCTTGCACGCTATTTTGACTTCATGCCATATGGATGGATTTGAGCCCCTAATATGGTCACATATGACAACTGTAAGTTGAAGTATCATGATCAGTTGGATGGCATTGTTGTTAATGGTGATGGACCTATTGGTTTCAATGTTTTTTAACAAGGATTTTACTAAGAGGCGCCCTTTAGGAACTTTTTATGGGAAAAAGGAGAAAAAAAAAAAAAGCAATTAATTTTTTTTTTTTTAGCTTTTTCAATTTTTTATAAAAAAGTTTCTTGAAATGGTTCATTAATAGATTTCCTTAATGAAAATTATGATGGAAAATAAATCTCCCATTTAAGTAAGAGCAGCATAATAAACCAAACAAGGCAAAAAGATTATAAAATAAACCAAATATGGCAAAAAGATTCAAACAAACATGAAAAATCATTAAACATAATTAATTAACCTAAAGATAGTCAAAGTGTCAAACATAATCAAATATCATGTGAAAAATAACTATATAAACAAAAATAAGAATTTTGCCCTAACTTGGGTTCGGGGTGCGCACGCATACCCAACTATGTGTATGCATGGTTAAACCATGCGCACACATACCCGATGGATGTGTACGCATCCTTTAGCATAGATCTGAAAAATTACATTTTTAGAGATTAATCAAACAAAGATGTATGGGGGTTGGTCCTGGGGTCATTGGGCCTTGGGCCCTAAACTAGAGATACAACACTTGACCCCCTCCCCATTGGACTTAACACCTTGAACCAGACACCCCCTTGAGACTCACCATGAGCCCAATAGACATAACGGGATCATTTAACCCTGAACGTCAAAGGCAAACCACTCCTGATCAAACTTATCTTGGTCGGGTGGGTGGTTGCTCGGCAGAATGATGACTCAACTTCTCGGTATTGCCTTAGGAAATATCGCTACCGAGCGGGATTTTTGGAGGTGGGAATCAGTCCCAATGCCACTATCACCTCACCCTCCTAAACACCCACCTAAACACAATGGAATTGGACCTTCATTCTCACTAATAGAGGGAAGTAATCATAACACCCCCACTTATCTAAAACTATAAATAGGAGTGTTAAAGGAGAAAAGGGGGGTTGGCAATTCTGGGAAGAATACTGAGAGAAGAGAGCAAACACTTGAAGAAAGCAAAGGAGTGATTCTGTGAGGAAGAGAGAAAGGCTTAAGGAAATAGAAGGGTATTTAGGTCTACTGGGCATAGGACCACCCACAGTAGGAAACCCAAAAGACCATGAAATAAATAGATTGTGAGCCCAAGTAGGGGTTAGGCCTAAAATCCATATTTTGGGTAAGCACAAAAGATATAACATGTGAGATCAAACAAGCATGTTAGAACCCTAAACACTAAACTAACATGAAGCAAATAAAACAAACATCATCATAAACAAATAATTTAGAAACAAAATCAAAGAATTAAACTAGACTAGATTGCATAAATAAACATGTTATGCTTTACAAAAAACTAAAATAAGAAACTAAGAACAACAAGAACAAATTATAAACAACCTAAAATTAGATTAGAACATATCAAAAAGATCATAACATCAATCAAACATGATAAGAAAACTTATGATAACATCAAACAAGGAACCATGTGAATCCTATATAGCAAAGTGAGAAATCATGGAAAAGAGACTTATCTTGCTTTAGAATCACAAATTTGAGATAGTTTAACTGAGGCCTCAACACTTACAACACAAATATTAGGCTGAAGGAACAAGAATACCTAAAGAATACAACAAATGGTTAGTAATTAAAACTCAAGAACAAAAGATTTTGAAAAGGTTTTAGAAAACAATTTGGAAAACAAACTTTCTGCCTTGGAACTAACTAAAAATAGCTTTTTTATTTGTAAAAAATGTGCAAAGGTGTTGTGTTAGGGTTTTGAAAAGAGAAAATAGGATTTTAGAGAAGATGGAGGCCAAAAAATCACTCTCTCTAACTAGCGTTTTGATTGGAGACATAAGATGAGTATTTATAAGTTAAAATTAGGGTTTTCGGGGCTTTTTATGGTCTTTGGATGTTCCCAAGGGTCTAAGAGCTGGCCTACATCAAAGAATGATGTTTTGGGCCCTTAAAAATGAAGTTCCATTGCCCAGAAAATTGGCCTACATATGCATCTTTTGAGGGTGCGCACACACCCTTGATTCATGTGTACACATGCCCTAATTCCTGATAGTTTTGATGGCCCGACTTCAAACGGTCCACAAACTTTTCTACAATAATTTTACAAAACTTTTGAGGTAGTAAATTTTTATTGGTTTACATTTAAACCTATCACTGACATCACTTTTTTACTTACTAATAACCACTCATCACAATAGAAATTTGTAAAAAAATTTGTAACTTTAGTATTTTCCTTCTTTTAAAAGCTATAAAAAAAATTATAGATTTAAAATCTAAAACAAAATTACACTAAAAAAAATTAGCCCATCAACAAAAATTACTAATAGTAAAGTTAAAAACAATTAAGCTTAATTAACTAATTTTACCAAAAACGAACAACCTGGCCCTTTTAAAAATTTTAAACAAAATAATTTTGTCCTTACCAGGAAGGAGATGCACACATAAAAAACACAAATAAATAATAAATAAAAATGAAAATCCCTTTAGCAGTTAAGTAGCAAAATTGGATGTCGGAGCCATTGCACGCAATTTTATTTAATTATTAAATCACTAAAATCCTTAAACCTCTCTCTCTCTCTCTCTCTCTCTCTCTCTCTCTCTCTCTCTCTCTCTCTCTCTCTCTCTCTCTCTCTCTCTCTCTCTCTCTCTCTCTCTCTCTCTCTCTCTCTCTCTCGAAGTTTATCATTTCAATCATAATCTCTTTGCATCAAGTCTCTTCTCTTGTTATTCCATTTCTAATTCTTTTGTTATTCCATTGTTTTCCAAGAACATATTGGTAAGTCTAAATCAGTTTAATTAGGGTGTTAGGTGCAAATTGTATCATAATCTCTTTGCATCAAGTCTCTTCTCTTGTTATTCCATTTCTAATTCTTTTGTCATTCCATTGTTTTCCAAGAACATATTGGTAAGTCTAAATCAGTTTAATTAGGGTGTTAGGTGCAAATTGTAAACTGGCCTACTATTATATACATGCAATACTACAACAAAATGTTTTTAGCGTTACATTGGGCAGTATCAATATTACAACTGACCATACTTTTGTCACATTTAGTGGTTTCTTTTACTCACATTTGATGGTTCTATCATCACATTAAGCAATTTCAATATCACATATAATTGTATTTTTGTCATATTTTGTAGTTTTCTTATTTATTTATTTTTTTACTCACATTTGACAATTCAATTGTTACATTAAGCATTACTAATATCACATATGATATGACCGTATCCAACCTAACCCAATCCACCCAATAATCGACGAATATATATAACAAAAATACCCCAAAAACCTAAAAAATGTCTAAAATACCCTCGAAACTTATAAAGTAACCAAAATACCCCTGAAACCCTCTAAAATTACCATAATGCCTTTACATTCTAAAAATGACTGAATGACCTTGAAATCTAAAAAATGACCGGAGTGACCTTGAAACCTAAAAATGACTGAAATACCCTTATAATCTAAAAGAATATTATAATACCCCCGAAACTTAAAAAATTATTGAAATTCCCTCGAAACCTTAAAAAAAAATTGTATATCTTAGTTTTGTATTATAAATATTAGTACTTTTCCCCCTTCGATCTACAAAATTTTCTAATTCTTTTGTTATACCATTTGTTTCCCGAGAACATATTGGAAAGTCCACATCAGTTTGATCAAGGTGTTGGGTGCAAGTTAGTACATAACCAAAATACCCCTCAAAAACATTTAAAAGGAGTAAAATATCCCTAAAACCTTGAAATAACCCAAACACCCATAATGACAGTGATGATGATGATCACAAAAATCCCAAGCTTTTCTAGGCCTTGATTTTGATTGGGCTAAGCTTGATGCTAACCGCGATGGTTGGGAGATGTACGTTTAGGCCCATGGACCTAGCACATGTACGTGCTTCTATAAGTTGGGATAATTTCAAATTCAATTAAGTTAGCCCAACACTTTAATAATATTTTGTAAAGTCCAAGTTGAAACGATGGTTTCCTTCTCTCTCTCTCTTTTTTTTTTTTTTTTTTTTTTTTTTTTAATTTATATATATATATATATATATTAAATATATGTTAAATGAAATTACTAAAATAGTTAGCTTTAAATGAAAATTTAATATTAAAATTTTCAATTAATTAAAAAAATCTTCTAGTCAAAACTGTGTTAATAAAAATTTGGCAAAAATGTAAAACTGACCCTCTAACTTTTAGCTTTTGTCATTTCAGTCCTCTAACTTTCAGTTTTGTCATTTTAGTTCTTTAAGTTTTAATTTTTGTCAATGTAGTATTCTGTTAGATTTCAGTTATTATTACTGTTTAGTTTGACCCCTTTTTTTAAATAATTTTTGTAATTAAAAAAAATAAAAAAAGCCTCGAAAAAAAAACATGGAACTTTTTTTTTTTTGTTGCTCGGAAAAATCAGAGCAACAAACCTTAGATCTCCAGCTTTCAGTCAGTTTGGAAAGACGGCTTGACTCCTCAAAGCCATCGAGAGCGCCGCCGCTGGCAGAGGTGGCACCGCTCCATGACAGCAGTGTGGTAGGACTAGCTCGCCTAGGCTCGTCCTTCTTCTTCGTGGTGGAGTCACTGTGTCTGGGCGCCGACTTGGAACAACGCTGGCGGACAGTCCAGCCGAGGCGGAGAACAGCCTGAACAGGCTTCGGCAGAGGAGGCTGAGCTTGGAAGAGCCTGAAAAGAAAATCCACCACCACCATGTTGTCGGTCATGGCCTCCTTGACCCACTCATCGTCGCTCATATTCTCACTACGACGTCGTTTCAGGGAGAGAAAAAGAAGAACGAAAATCTTGTTGGTGGTGTTGTATAGCGTGTGTTTGTGTTAAATAATGGAGAGAGAGCAGAGAACGGGAAGGCTGACTGGCTGAGGAAGAAGGCTAAAGGGACCTTCCAGTTCCATTTTTTTATTTTTTTTTCCAAGCATTTTTTTTTATTTTCTTTTAATTACAAATTTTTTTTTTTTTAAAAAAGTCAAACTTAACAGTAGCAGTAACTGATACCTAACAGAATACTACATTGACAAAAATTGAAACTTAAATGACTGAAATGACAAAATTGAAAGTTAGAGGACTGAAATAACAAAAGCTAAAAGTTAGAAGGTCAGTTTTGCATTTTTGCCTAAAAATTTTATAAGATCTTATAAAAGTTTGTGGGGAAAGATTTGTGCCTTTTATGTCATATAATGATCGGTATTTCCAAATAAAAGAAGGCCACTGGACTGAAACTTTTGCAATTGTTGCTTTATGCATTTGGAACAATCAAAATGCAAAACACCAAGCCAAGTTTATGACAACCTGCAAAATTTATATTAGAGCAGTGGAGTTGATGCATGAGTATCGATTTGTGATTCAGGATATTTATGTTTTAGCCAAAAAGGCAAACATCGCAATTGCTAACAAAACATTCAGAAACTGCATATAATCAAAGAGAAAGAGAATGAGTAAGAGTTTATATCAATAATATCTTTATACTACATGTAAACCATACATGAATATGTTTGTCTAGATAAAAACCAGAAAGCCCAAAGATAGCAGCTTCAGTCTCACGACTAATTGAGCTTCTACATGAATATGTAAACCATATGATAGAGATTTCCTTGTAGTAGTCAAGTCTCATTGTTAGCTCCATCTAATTGAGCTTCTACATGAAAAAGAATAAAATTCCCTTAGCAACATATCATCCCTTGAAACACCAATAAAGATATATGTCAGCATAGGCTGTAATGTGTTCATTATAGGTTCACTACAAGTTTTTGAAGTTATTACCTCACTGAGGAAAGCCAAAGGAACCTTGGAATTTTCATCAGCCAAAGAAATCCAGAGAAGATCAATTTTCTAAGTTACAATCTAATTGACATGCATTAGATTTTTATTTCAAGAAAATTTTAAATATTAATTTTTTTTTACTGAGTTCTAACGTTTAACAACAATAAGGAAATAAAATTCAAGACTTGGTATTTACCTCAATTTTTGTTAATATTTTAAATATTTGAGTTCAACATCGAGTGCAAAATATCATAACTTGATACTATCAATTGTTGAACAACCCCAATTAAATAACAAGACATGAAAGAGCTAAAGCTATCAATATTTTGAATAGCTGATTTCTGATTAACAGTAGTCAACATCCTTAGACCACACTATCTTTTCTCTTAACAGAATTTCTTAAACACAAAGATAACTTGATTCTCTCTTCCCTTTAATCCATTGTTGTCGGACTTCTGCTCCAGTGCACTATTTGCATCTCCCTAGTAAGGGGAAAAAAGAACTAAGTAAAAAAAACCAAATCTATAAAATAAAAACATAATCAAAATATGTCAGACCAGAGAATCCAATGAAGGCATAAGCCAACACAAAGAGCAGTAGCATCTCCAAAATTTGGACATTACATGATACTACGCATAACAATAAAATGTTTTTGCTGTTGTCATCAGCCAGTAGTATAAATTAATATCAATAATCATGTCATATTTTGACAACCCTGAACTTTAATGTTGGAACCCAAAGATCTTGGTGTTGCTCCTAAAGTTTACAGACCCAAGACTAATCAAAAATAATAATCAGATCATTCAAACCCTCAACAACTACACCAAGTCAACATTTTTACATTCAAATTGATATTCCTAGAAGTCCTTCAATGTCAAGGTTTTATACAGGAGATGGAATAAAGTTAATTATGTTAGAAAGCATGCAAAAAAAAAAAAAAAAGTTCTCCATTACATTGACGTCCAATTGTGACAAACACTTGTAGAACCCTTCCACCACTATATTCTAATTCACATTATGTGCTAAATTGCCAGTGCCAAATTTTCTAAACAATTGAAAATAAAAATAATTGAAGACCCAATTGAATTTAGCAGCTAAAATGATGCCTACGACATTATCAGCCATAACATAAAAGTCAAAAGCAATGAACATAAGTTATCACAACTGATTCTTGTTGGAAATATTTTAGTGAATAAACAAGTTTTGATACAAAATTAATATCCAAAATAATTAGCAAGAAGTAAAATAAAAAGGAATTTAGAACGATCTCACAATGCTATAGAATCACGCTAGAAAGCGTTATTCCTTAAAGGTTGATTCGTGCACCCGGAGTAAAACTTGGTGCAACTGATTCTCTTGGTCAAACAACCCCCCAGGATTAGACTATAACGTCAACCTTCGTGATGAACGCACTTCCACTCATGAAGGTTAAAGAACAACCCTCTATTGCCTTTTCTTAGAACAAATATAAATTGTAGAAAACTATGTGAGAGAGACATATTATAGAATTGTGTATATCTAAATATAGAGTAATAAACAATGACCCATAAGAAAGGGTGTGATGATAGGTATTATATAGGCTATTCATGACAATAAAATCTACAGTTATTAGTTACTAATAATCCATAAAAGCTCAACGGCTATATTATCTATTATTGCCCAATGGCTATTTTACTCATATATTATCTATTATCTACCTTGGTTCTGTCTAGCACTTAGCCATCACCGCTTGGAGTAGAAAGACTCGTCTTGCCGTTGGAAAGCTTGCCTCTAGGGCCATAATGGCCCTAGGCTTGCTTCGCCGAGGAGGGGTCCTTCCGTGGATTGGGCCTTTGGCCTGGCGCTGGCCTGGACATGGGAACCTTGCCCTCTATCCCCCGTGTAACAATAGCCCCATGCTGCGCCACTTTTTTTTTTTTTTTTTTTTTAATTACGAGGCGTCTATTGGCTGTTCATGTGGCGTGTTTGACGCTTCGGTACGCGAGGCGCACCCTCATTAATATCCTTGCAGATTTACGAGGACCCAGCGGCTGGTAGACTCTTTGGAAGTTGGGCGGAGTTAATACTGCGTGTAATTCTTCTTTTGAACTCTGTGCGGATTGATTTCCATTAGCCTTCGCCCTCTATATAAGGTGCTCTGGGGAAATCGTTTTCTCCCATTCCACACATCCCTGAGTTTAATAGGAATCTAAAGTTCTCCACTTTCTAGGCATTTCCAAAGGCCTTGCCAAAATTGGGATTAAGGCTTAGGGAAATGGGGCGGCCCTGGGTAAGGGCAAGGAAGTCAAGCTCCCTTCAGGAGCCAAGAATGCCGCCTCGACCTCGGACAACACAGCGGAGGTGAAGTAAGCAGAGGCCAAAGACGCTCCTTCCTCTCGGCTGAACGAGAAAGAGGATCCTTCTTACAGATAAGAGGAAGGTTCGCGAGGAACATAACATCTCTCTCCAGTACGCGAATTCGCATTCGCCGGCCCTCCAAGTTGGTAGTGATTCGCCAGTGCCCGGTCATTGTGAAACTGGGAGAGAATCAAGGGAACACCCTGGGGTGGGACCAACAAGCGCCACGGCTTCCTCTTCTTTCTCATCACTAGTACCGTCCATGCTGGCTCGGGAGTTGTTGATAGCATTAAAACAAGCCTACCTCAGCCTCTCTTTTTATAGTTGGCTTTAAAACAAGCCTGCTTAAGCCCCTGTTCTTGTAGTTAGCTTTAGAACAAGCCTGCCTAAGCCCTTTCTGTGTGATGTACTTTCCTTTGTTTAATAAAGAATTGACTACACTTTTTTGCTTATTTTATTTTATGAATCTTTAGCTTCTCCTCAATAACTGTTTCATGTATATGTGTGTCATTATCTTTCCCTCCAACGGGACCTGAAACTGATGCTACTAACTGTAACAAAATATCGCCATCTTGACTTTAACAAAACTAACAGTAGCATTCGGCCGCTAATTTCACGTGAGTTAAGTACGTAAATGTAACCAGGAGAATGTCCATGTGTTCTATATTGCCGAGATGACCCTCTCCCATGATTAACCGTCGCATTCACCAATACACAAGTTCCTCCCCACAGACGGCACCAATTGTAGGGACTGGGTTTGCACACCCTCGCTCCGGTTGATGAATGGACTCCAGCCCGATTAGCCCCTTACAATAAATTTGTAGAAAGTGGGTTAAAGGACTAGGCATCAATGAATGGGATAACGGTTAATCGTGAGATTTAGGATCAATCAAACAGAGCTTAGCCCAACTTCTACGAGAAAGTTCGTCTTCGGAACAATCCGAAGAGCTTTTCTCTCCTCATTATTAAAAGCGAACTAAGTTACAAAAAACCCATCTACCTCTATGGGTGGTTTCTCTTATTATATAGCCCCTTTTCTATTAATCTCTGCCTTCCACTTGTTGGTCATCCAAGCCTATACTCTGGGGGCCTGTCCCATCAGCCGCCTTTCCAGACCTCCTATTAGTTGAAGCAACCAAGACATCACTGTTCAGAGGTCACTTCTTCATTAATGCGGCCAAAATGTCAGCTGCATGCTTTTAATATGGGGGTGACACCTCCCCCCTCGATCGTTCTTCCTCAGTGCCCCCATGGCCGACCCAGGGTAGTTATCCTTTTTCCTTGGGATGCTCTGGGAGGCGGCCTTTGATGATATGTTGATCCTCTCCTCTTCGATCTCGGCTGGCCGAGGACATGGTCGTCCTCGATGATGCTCCATGGCGATTTGGGCCTTCCTCACTCATCCTCGAACGCTGCATTGTCCTCGGCGTGGGCTTTGGGCCTGATATGGAATGGGCCGTGGTTGCCAAATTCCCAGGCCCCACAGCTAATATTATTATTTCACATGCTTGAAGTGAAATGACAATATGCTAGATTTTTAGGGATTCAGATCCCTTATATTTCCTAGAGTACTTCACCAATAAATTTCTTTAAATCCTAGCCACTCTTCTATGATTTAATGATCTAGATTTTGTCATATCAGCATTCCACTAATAATACTCTTAATTATTTTGTTTGCAATATTATTTTATTATTTTAAGTGTATTGTTAGTAGAATGCTGATATAACAGAATCTACACCTTCAAATTATAAAAGAGTGGTTAAGATTTAAAGAAATCTACTTATAGAGTACCCTAGGAAATCTAGAGATCTGAATCCGATTTTTAGATATTTCGCATGAGAAACATACTTCTATATATGAAACTTCATAAAATCTTGATTGAAACAAAATTCAATCATGTGTTGCCAAATGAAATTAATTGCTCACAACATTGATCATACCAAAGTCTTAGTCTATCATGACATAAATTTCACATGTCATGACCTAAATCATTTTATTAAACGTCCGAATCTTATAAATCTAACATGTTCCTAAATGATGCAGGATATGAGAAATGCAAAATGATCTTATAACAAATGATTCAATAAATATATTCTACCAAAATTATACCATGACTATCACATCCTACTTATTGAAAAAATGTAATCTAAATACATATGGAATCAAGAAATCACGAAAAAAAAAAAAAATTTGACCAATAAAAAATGGGTTAGCCCGTCTTCACACAATAAATCATTCCATTTCTTTTGACTTATAAGTAAGATCAACATAATAAGTATATTCTTCTTAAAGAAAAAACATAATAAGTATATCATTATATTTTACCTAAACCAAAGATCGATTGCAATCACTATTGAACACGTTCTTGATGTGATGCTCCATGCGTAAATTGACTATAATCCTACCAAACAAGGCTTATCGATCTTTGTCTTTATTTTAATAGAGTTAGTAAATTTACTTACCCAACATTTACTCCAAAGCAGTACCACACATTGCACTTTCCTTTTTTTTAATTTATTTGGATGAAAGGTTGGAACATTGCAGTTTCCTTGGCTTAGCTTATTTGTATTTTGTACCCCACATGGACATAGCTTTTGGGACATAATACAAACGCACTACCCCATAGCATTGAAAACATAAGTGACATAAAATGTCATCATACCAAAACCAGCGTCTATGTTCTAAAACCTCGAAGGCATTAGGCATAGAAAGACGAAAGCATGTGAACTTTGACAAAAAAAATAAATGCATTTGAGCAGTCTTTTTCTTCCTTTCATTTTATTTTTTCTTCTTTCCCTTAAAGCCTGTCACAGCGAGCAAGCACGCCGGGCATGTTTGCCATATTTTAAGCACTTTGTTCCTCCAGTCCAAGTCTAAAATGGGCACCCACATAAACAAATCAAAAGAAGCAACTTCTAAATTACTACATTATTACAACAACAAAAAATTAGTAAACACACGTCCATGAAGACTTTCCCCTCCCTCCTATAGAGGGAGAGACAAAGGCAACATAATAAAACCATAGATGCTAAGTCAGAATCTGACTGCAGATCATGTAGATCAAACAGCACTTTGATATACACTCGTGGGAGGTCCTAAGATCAAATTTATAGAACATGTGAGTTTGTAGGAATATTGGGTCTAGTTCTATCATTTTAGAAGGGGAATAAATGACAACAAGATAACAGAATTGTACACATACAGATGGATAATCCTAAAGATATAAATATATTCATCTCTGTGATATACTTAGATGATTAATCTCACAGGTAAAGGAAGTGTACAAGGAGAAAATTATCATGTTTATAACTCTTAAAACACACTCAGCATATCAGTTTTTAACATAAACAAAAACAAATTCAAAAATATAGTTAAAGCTGCTACAAACTCAGAATCTGTCTGCAGTCGATGCATATTTAAGACAAAAGTTTTGTGCCTTGCATTTCATCTAAAATACACAGCCTAGGTATAAATTCCAGTAATTAAGTTTCCTGCATTATATGAAATTCAGATGATGTAACATTGTTCTTGGGAATCATTAACAAGAGGATCTAATTAGATATCAAGATTCTCATTGTAGAAACAACAGCTATTTGACACCTAAAATACCACTTGGAGACATAAACACTTCGATGACATAATTTATGACTTCCAAGAACTAGTCCAACAAAAAAATTCAGTATCAACTTCTATACTTTATTGGCCCTGGAATATTACAGCAAAATCCAACCCCAGTTAATAACGAGGCAAGATGGTCGGACCAATAAAAGTTGCCTCCAAAACAACACTTATCTACGCATTCAGCCTTTGGTTCTCATAATTGTGATGCTGCCTTTTCCTCCTTCAGTGCGGATTTTTGTTTTCCCAACTACAGGCTTCCCAGAGAAAGCTGAAGTAGGGTAAGAAGCAGCAGGATCTTCATTACCTTTCTTTGATTTTGAAGGAGGTGGAGTGAGAATCCGCTGGTTTATCTCCTTCAGAGTTACGTCTCCATGAGCCCCACTGGGTTTAATGAAGGCAAATGGATAGGCCACAGAAGCAGCCAACTTAGTTGGAGTCCGTATGTAAGACTTCCTACCTATGCAGGCAAAACAGAGATCCAAAACCAGTTAGTTTTATTTTATTATTTATTGTATATATCTATATTGACACCAGGCATAATAATCTTGCTGCACCTCATAATGTTGTAACCTCAAGCTTAAGGACATCAACTTGAAGAGCACACGTGTTTAAAATCTCTTGTAACCTTAGTTTGTTTGTTTGTTTTTTTTTTCCCCCTATTTCTGGCTTAGGGTTTCATAACCGTTGTTAGTCATAACTAGGTCACTATATCCAAGCAACCAAGGGATAGTTG
Source organism: Quercus suber (assembly GCF_002906115.3). Classification (NCBI taxonomy): domain Eukaryota; kingdom Viridiplantae; phylum Streptophyta; class Magnoliopsida; order Fagales; family Fagaceae; genus Quercus; species Quercus suber. The sequence continues at coordinate 671,974 of NW_027069523.1, read as the reverse complement.
CCACATTGTCACAGGGATAACCGTTATAAGAGGATCCATTGATCTTTTGAGAACAATAAATATAAGCAACAAGAAAATATGGGAACAGAGAAAGACCTTTAAAAATAATTTTTTGCGGGGTTCGAGAAACTTGCTGTTGGACCGCATTAGCTTCATACTCTTGTGGGAAGTCACACAAATCTACAAGAGAAAACAAATTCAATAATATAAATAATGGTGCAAAGAGGAAAAATAGAAAGAAGATAACAAAGAAACAATGGTACATAATATTCAAGGCAAAAACAACCCCACATACCTCCAATATCGAACTGAATATCAGATGCCCCAGAGAAATTCCTGAATCTCACATAATAAAGGAATCAGATTGACAAAATTAGTGGTCACACTAAAAAGCTTAAGTCCAGAGAACCATACATATCATCAGGGCTGAAATTCATCTCAGTATCATTAAAGCATTCTGCAAGCCACTCTTCAGATGAGTGATCCAGGCTCTCATAAGCAGAAGCAGATGCATTTCCTAAGATATATTGCATTGTGATTAGAAACTAAGAATAATAAATTATAGTAAATAATCATAAGAGAAGAATATTCCAAGAGATGAACCTGGAGGCCCAGAAACCCAATATGATGTTTCAGGGAAAATCTCTTCAATTGAATCCTCCCTCTCCTAAACATAGAATAGAACAAATGATTACAACAACAACAACAATGATGATGATGATGATGATATTCAGATAATATCTTCAGCAAATGTGAAGTAATGTTTGTGTAAATTGAGTGCTATGACACTGGTATTGGACTAGTTTTTATTCCAACAGTTATATTGGTCACAAAAATACCAAACTCAAAATTCCTAAAGGAAAAAAAAAAAAAAAAAAAAAAAAAAAAAAAAAAAAAAAAAAAAAAAAAAAAAAAAAAAAATAAAACAGTCTTTTTCCTAATTAACAATATAAAAGGTTCTACTAAAATAGAAATATGCAGATATTTATCAAGCAGTTCTAATATGTTATCTATTGCACATCAGATTTCTGCCCCAGAGCTTGAAAAAGCTTTTTCTTTTCCACATCACAAATTCAAAAGAGATTTCAAATATAGCAATAGAACCATGTGAAATTATTTTAATTTGACAATTAAGACAAGTCAAGAGTTACCCCGCACTCAATTGATTTTAGGAATGCAGATGACTTCTCTTCATGGGAAGGATCCATAGCTTGACTGTTGAATTGTAGCATCCGGCGCCTCTTTACTTGTGAAGAAGTCTCTCTACATTCTTCTGGTTCCTTGGTCATATTCTCTGAAAACAAAACTATCAAATTATTAAAATAAAGAATAAGGCACCATCCACTGAATTGGACATACAAGCCAGATTATGTCACAAGATAACGGGAACAAACGAAGGATGAGGGGAAAAAGATACCACTATGAGAAACATGGTAAGCCAAATCCCCACAAGCCTTGATGGGGGTTGTTTCATCAAGCATGTAGGAAAGATCTTCTTCGTTCTGAGGCACTCCATTCCATAGGCATTCAGATATGTCTGCTCAAAACAATCAAAGCAACTCAAACATCCCGATTTCGAGTACACAAACCAACAAGCAAATTATGAAACAGAATAAGAACTTACCACTATTGGGATCCTTTTGGAGACAGTAATCCTCCCTATGCCAATTCCATGACTCACTACTACCAATTCACGCAAAGTGGAAAGCAAACCGGTGTTCATAAATAAACATTTCTAAAGCTAAACAAGGTAAATGCATAAATCACAAAAGTTTTAAATTCATGCCAGTGTCAATGTGAAAGAAATCTAAGGAGCTCACGACCCAAATTGCCTATATTAATAGTTGTTAACTATGAAATCTACATTGATATTTTTCTCCTATTTAAGGTGCAAATAAAACAAATTTCAAGGACTTAAAGAGAAATCCCAAACAAGCATCATCATGGGAGCACCTAACAAATCAGAACTAGAAAAGTAAAATGACAACAATTGGAAGAATCGTTCAGAAGAATCATACTTTTAACAGTAAACTAATGCGTATGCTACTTGGATCTAAACACACACACAATTCAGAATCAGGTCCAACAAATGAGTAAAGAAAAAGCAAAAGAAAGAAGAAAAAAAAAAGGAAAAAAAATAATGACCCACCAATTAAATCAGAGCCCACATCTCATCCTCATTCTCATTATACCCTCAAAGATAAACCCAACAGTTATTAATTTTTTTTTTAAAACAAATATTTTGACTAAAAAATCAAAGAAAGTCAAGCAAAATGCATTTTCCCAACAAAATAAAAAATAAAAATTTGGGGGAAGATAATAAACCCAGATAAGATTGTACATTTTCATTTTTCAGAACAAACCCAGAAACACATTTCACGAAAAACAATAAACATGCAAACCCAGTACCCAATCAGAGAGAGAGAGAGAGAGAGATTACTTGTCATTGTTGTAATCCATTTTCAACAACAACAAAAAAAAGAAACGAAAACCACAGCCCTTCTTCTTCCTCTTCTACCACACTACAACAGCAAAAGTAGCCGTTACTCGAAAGATCGATTTCCTCACTCTTCTCTGTAAATATATAAATATAACACTCTCAATGTGGGTTTTTTTTTTTTGAGTCTGGTGGTGGTGCTTGCTTGAGATGTGTGCTATTTATTTTGTTTTGGAAAACAAAGAAAAAAGCGCCGACTCTCACACTCTCTCTCTCTCTCTCTCCCTTTGTTTTTTTTTTTTTTTTTTGGTTGGTTTAGTATCAGTGTGTGTGTGTGCGCGTTAGACTGAAATATCGGACGGACATAAGAGAAAAAAGGGACAGTGAGTGAGTGAGAGAGTGAGGTCCACACCACACGACTATGACTACTAAACTGCACGCTTTTACACTCTAGGACCCATTCTAATCCTTCTCCTTTTTAATATCCCAACACCATTTTTTTTTCTTCTCTTTAATTAAAAGATACAAACTCCATTATCAAAAACAAAAACAAAAATTTAAACAATACAAAACAAAACAAATCCACCAAAGCCGTAATAATTTCCAACATATTTTTCTTTTCTTGGAATTATTATCTTGTTATAAGGCCATTATTAGCCTCAAAGGTTCAAAATATAATTGAGGATAAGAACCTTTTCTTTTTAATTAACCATTTTTCAATATACTCATATCTATTATTTATTTTATACTTTATTTTATTAAAATATAATTTTTTTTATTTTCTCACTTTTCAAAACATTAACTTTTTTTTTTCATTTCAGAGATTAAAAAAAAAACGTATGAAAAATGAAAATGCTAATATTTATTATTTCTCCCACTTTTTAAAGCATCGTAGCAAAATATTATTTTAAGGGACGTGTGGATCGAGGAAGCTTATGTGGGTTTTTCCTTTTCAGAGTTTATTTCCTAAATTAGCCCAAGCCCATTATCTTTTCTTTTCTTTTTTTTAAAGAAAACTAATATGAATACTTAATATATAGCTTCCTTCTCTAAAAAAAAATGTACCAAATATTATTACAAATGCATTTTATTTGGTTTAAGATTTTGAAAGATTTTTTTAAATTTTGACACAAAAATCATAAATGAAAAAAAAAATTAATCAATGTAGGTATGTCTATATATGTTAAGTATTTTTTTATATTATTATTTATTATTTAGTAGCATAATTATGTTATTTTTATATAATTTCATATGATATTATGAAAAAATAAACTAATTAAATATTTAATATAGTAGTATTTTCTATTTCAATTTTTGACTATGTTTTCAAAGAAAATAACTGATGAATAAAAGACATCATATTTATATTTATTTAATATATTTCTTCATTCACTTACCCTTTTTTTTTTTTTTGAGAATCCTTCATTCACTTACTTAGTGGTCGGTTTTGAATGATGAACTACGTATTTCATTCTTTACCAGTTTTTCTAAGTAAAAATCTGAATGTAATTGGTTTAATATGCTTTTTTTTTGTCCCAAAAAAAATGCTATGTTTATCATTTTAATCAATTTAAATGATGACTTATCATTTTTTTTTCATTTTAATTTTTAAAACATCTAAGAGCATGTTTGGTAAGAGGATTTTTATTTTTATTTTTTTCAAAATAGTATAAAAATAATTTTTAATAAATTGAATGTAAAAATAGTTTTCAAATAATCATTTTTATATTATATGTGATTGGCTCCCATTTTTAAGAACAATTTTTAAAATACTTCAAAAAAAAAAAATGACGTGAGAGAATAGAACTAATGTACCTTTCTTTCCTTCTTTTTATTTTTTATTTTTAGATAATGATAAGTTTCAAATTTGAAACGTGAGAATTTTTTTGTGATAAAAATAAGTTTCTTTATTTAAGGGATAAAAGAGTTTGGGTAAATCTATAGAGTTTACTGTTTTCAATTTAATTACAACTAGGAAATTATTTTTTGAATACTATATTTTGAAAACATTAGTCAAACAATAGATTCAAATGTGAGATCTACCATTTTATAGTTTCCAAAACAAAATATTGTATTTAAATTCTCTTATCAAACCTGCCCTAAACAAATTGTGGTCTAAAGATATCTATTCCTCTTTCCCCTCTTAATTTTTAAAACGTCCAAAACCAAGATAAAGAGATAACTATTCATCTCCTCTCCCTTCATTCCTCTAAACATACAATTAAACATTTTCAACAAAATTTGCCATTTGTTTGACAATTTTGCTATATACTGTAGATTTTTTTTCTTCTTCTTCTTTTCCTTTTCATTTTTGAGCTAAAGTTGGAATTCTGAGTTTTAGCGTTAGGGTTGTTTAGTGCACAAGTTCAACTTAGTAAATGACATAAATATACTTGTCTATTCACTTTTTTTTTTTTTTTTTGAAATGATACCTGTGGGGGGAAAAAGCCCAAAGCTACCTAACGGGCCCGGAACTGCCTGTTAAGAACTATTGCGTTTCCGAGGATTAATAGGTGGTTGGGGCGGCCCATCTAAAGCAGGAAGCCCAGAAGCAGAAGGGGAGTGTCGTCCGAAGAGGTCACCATTTGTCTGAGGATGTCTTGCTCCTCGGCTATGATGAGCCTTGATCAAACGAACGTGTGGAGGGTCCGACTAATCTTCCCAACGGTCCCAACGGCCATGATAGATCCTGGGTGGATCCAGAAATGATCAGAACTAAAAAATATCTGAAGGAAAAGCTGGTACCACCGCATTTAATGCGCTGCAACAGCTTTTCTGGCCGCATTTATGTGGAGAAAACCCCTGAACAGTGCAACCTCAGCTACTGCCACTCACAAAAAACTAAAGTAGACACACGACGTGACATGCACTCGAGTGGATGCGTGGATGAAGAACAAGTGGACGATGGAGATGATAGGAAGGGATGCTATATAAAGAAGAAGGGTCCCTGATAATAAGAGATAAGAAAAAAGAAAGAGAAAGAGAGAGAAAAGCTTTACTGTAGCTCTGAATATTGTAATCACGATTCATTCAATAAAACGCTTCTTCGGACATTCATTCATAGAGTTATCTAAGCTTCAGTTCATGTTATCATCACTGTACGTAACCTAGCTAACTGTTCTGTGCTTCATATCCAGCCCAGCTCTTTCGATCCACTCTCTATAAATTCATTGTTCTGGGTTCATTGGGCCTTTAACCCATATCCTTTGGGCTTGGGCAACAAAAACAGACCCTACAATACCAATGCTTACCCAACAACAACAATAAAACGAGAAAAGTTAATGGATGCTCTAAAAGTATTTTTTTTATAAAATAAATTTAGAAATTTTTTATGGAAAAATAAAAAGGCAATTAATTTTTTTTACAAATTTTATATTTCCCATAAAAATAGCATCAAAATTTTCTTAAAATTGTCTACTAACAAATGCCCTAGGGGTATAATAAAATTTGGCCATTAATTTGTTTTTAAATTATAATGTAAAGCACTTTTATAATCAACTTGCCTTTCTCTAGAGAAAAAAAAAATACTATTATATTTTGTATTCGTTAGCAATTTAAAACTATACTTCTGAGAGCAATCACAAATGGATTCTTTTATATTCGTTAGCAATTTAAACTAAGCTCATTGGATCCAAAGTTTGTTTTAAAAAAAAAATCCAAGTAATATCAAAGCACACACACTTTTCTTGTATTTGGCATACAAAATAAGCAATTTATAGGAGTAATTATTCGGTACACTTGGTGGATTACAAGCTCTTCTTAGATACCTAATATTCATTATTCACATTTCACATGCTTTTTATAATAAAAAAAATGATAAAGATTAAAAGATAGAATAGAATTTTATTTTATTGCATTTTCTACATGATAGTGCAAGCATGGTTTGACCATCAGAGCTTTTATTTGGGGCAAAATAGGTAAATACTCTTAATTTTAAAATTATGTAGCAAAATACTACTCTTTCCAAAGTATTTAGCAAAATGCCCTTATTTTAGAACTCGATTTTAACAAAATCGAGTTGTATAAAACTCGATATCCTCAAAATCGAATTTTATGTGTATTCTTAAGTATAACTCGAAATGACTAATGTCAAGTTCTATTTAAATTTTCAAAAAATTTTAAGTGGCAATATATGTCGAGTTCTACTTATAATTCAATTTTGTTAAAATCGAATTCCAAAAATAGGAGAATTTTGCTCAATACTTTGAAAAGTGAAGTATTTTGCTACATAGTTTTAAAATTAAGGATATTTACTCATTTTATCCATTTTATTCAACAACAATAAATTTTACCAATTAAGTTAACTCATTCCAAATGATACTTTTTAAGATACGTTTGAATACCGTTTATTGTGAAAACTGTAAATTTATTACTGAAAACACTATAACAAAATAATTTTTAAACTATAAATAATACCCGTGAGACCTAAATTTTTTTTTTTTTTAGCATTTTTCATACTTGTGATCATGTAAACAATGCGTGGAACCCATGAAAATTGCCACGCCTGCTGCGGGACGCTATCCAAACGCCCACGTAGTGCGAAAGTAAAATCCTCCGTTAAAAGTAGGGAGCTGTCAAAGTCATATGGTCCCACGCAGGCAGGACACCTTTTGGGTTGGTCTAGAATGTAGAAGTTATTATATATCATATGACTATTCGATTCCTTATGAATTAGGCGCCCGTACTGACTTTTTTTAGGTGCAATGCGAATGGGGTAATAATTTTAAATTTAATTAGACACCTGAAATTTCTCTATCGAGTTAACGTGTCTTTGCAGTCGGTGGAGTTGGGCAGGGGAGCGTTAGAACAGGTATGCAAAAAAATTCAAAAAATAAACAAAGAAAAATATTCTGACTGCCCAACAAAATAAAAAGTAGAAAAATCTATACAATTTCACTTCAATGCATTGTAGAAGATACATGGATTTATATATCATTGATAAAAAAAAAAATTATATAAAAATGATAATATAAGAGAAAGTGTACTTTGGTCACGACAATGGTCATTTGATTTTTAATGATGGGGGACCATAAATATTGAAATTTTAATCACTGATAGTCATGAGAAAAATACCATGTTCATGATATGTCACAATCTTTATGGTGGTTGCATTTATTTCGAATAATATGAGCTTTGCCACTCCTGACTGCATGCTTATCCTCATAAAATAGAAATCAAGCCTATATAATGCCAGTGATTTGTATATAATATAAGTAGTCGGACTAAATTCTAAATTACCTCTTAAAGTTTGGAGACTTATTGATTTTTTTACCCCCCTTATGTTTAAAAATTTAGATTCAATGTCTAACGTTATATAATGTTTTGATTTGGGCATTTTTGTTTATACATGTCGATGACATAGTCGTTAAATGTCATATATAAGCTCAACACAACAACTTTTTTTTTTCTATTAAAAAATATGTCATTTTGAGTTGTAGACACTTCATTTTGTATACCAATAACTTAAGCCATCGTTCTACAATAACGACACCAAAAAGAGTAAGTATAAGCTAAACAAAGCATTGAAGGCTACCAAAAATATTTTTTAAAAACTTTACTATGGCATATGCAGCTAAGGAAAATTATTAGGTACTCCCGATGTATGAAGAAATGGTACTCTCTTCTCTTATATTCATGATAGATCTCACTATGAATTTAATGAATGGACCCTACCATAAATATGAGAAGAGGAAGCACAATTTTTTGTGTTTCGAGAGTACCTAAGAATTACTTTGCAGCTAACAACGATAAAAACCCAAATATAGAAATTTTTTATATGAAAATTGATGCAAAACCTAGGTCCCACATTAGGCGTTTCTACCTCCATCATGTTTACAGCACCATCATGTCTAGGCAGTGGATTTGCTAAAACATTAGGTTGTATTTGGGAATTTAGATTTGGATTTAAAATTAATATATTTGAAATCACGGGACTTTAAATCCATTGATTTTAGAAGTTATTTCAAATCCAAACATTTTAAAGGTTTAAAATCCTTGGTAGATTTGTGAAATCCAAATTCTTGACATTTTTTAAGCTTTCCAAACAAGCTATTTTAATTTTAATCACTAAATTCAAATCCAAATGCCCAAATTATGCCATCCAAACACACCATAGGCGTCTTTGCTTCTTCAAACTTTAGAATCTTGTGGTCGGTCAAATCTTGGAGCTTATGCCTTAGTTGCTAGCAACCTTCTAAGGAGTAAGGAGTGCACAAGGACACAATAGTGGAATTTGCAAGTCTTTCTTATATTTTTGTCTCTTGGAAGGTAGCCTTCCTTTCATCCTCAGGATTTGTGGTGCAATAAGTCTGTTTTTTGCAATAGGATTAGGTACATTGCAGCTGCAGAGGTGTAGGATTGTTGGGCAGTGCTTGTACTACTATATGGTCTGGCATTGGAGATTGGTCCTTCCCTTTGTCCTTCCATGACCATAGGTACTTCTCAATCTTTCTTCTTTGGTCTTTACTCAAAAGGGTCATCAATGTTTCACCCAAAAAAAAAGGGTCATCAATGTTATTATGTCGGTAATTCTCTTTCATTTGATACCGTCTTCAATTCTGTCCTTTCTCCTATTAGTATCTGTATCAGGTTAACGAAAAAATGAACTTGATTCCCAACCATATTCTCATACTATGGTCGCTTAAAGGCATCGATGGAAGATTAGAACTATCTCTTTCTCAAGTCATTAGAGACTGAACTTGGTCTATGCATTCCCTTCATTTTTGTGGATACTACGAATGTCTCCCTACTCTTCTTTTCCATCATTTGTAGATTAAACCGATCAAAAGTAGTGTTAGAGTTTAAGTAAGGTATTTGCAAGGTCTATCCACCAATTGAACTTCTTTAGTTTGAGCCTGAGGTACCACACTACTACTAGTTTAGTGACTCAATGAGGATCCTGGAAGGTATGGATTAGAAGTGGATCATCGTCAGGACATCGTATCCTTATTTTTTCTTATTAAAAGCATATCATTGTTGCCAAATTTTGAATTTAAAATTCTAAATAGTTTCATATCCTTAATATATCTTATTATTTAATTATTTTTAATAAGATAATATGGTTATTTTTTTGTATTTATAGAAAAGCGGACAATAAATAATACTACTATTGATTTAAATGCATTATCCCCTAACTGTGGGGTACACTTCAATCAACCCCTATATATTATTAAAAAAAGAACACATACAACATGTCAAAGATTACATCACAACAATTGAAGGAAACACTTTAAAGTTTAAAACCAAATCAAACAAATATTATTAGACATGGAAAGTCAATTAATTAAATCAAACCTAATAAGCATGCATTGACAAAAGCGATTTTATTCTAAACATATTTAAATCACATTAAACATGGAATAATTAAGAGATAAAACCATGACAAATCATTAACTATATTCTAATCCTACATATTCAAAGCCAAACAGATCACAAAACACATAGGAAAAGAATCAATTTAATAAAAACATGACTTTTTGCCTAATTTGGGTTTGTGATGTATACACATACGTGACATCGGGTTAAGATCGATGATACATACGCATCCTAACACAAAACTTGTAGTTTACACGTTCAGACAATAAAACAAATTAACATAAATATAAAATAAACTACATTATTGATATAACACAATAATGAAATAAATGCACAAGAACAATAAGAACATATCTTAATCAATCCAAGATTGGATTAATACATATCAAAAAAGTTAAAAACTATTAAACAAATCAAACATAAGAATTTAAATGAACTAAATCAAGATACTCATGTGAATCCTATTAAGCAAAGAAATAGATCATTGAAAGAATACTCAACTTACTTAGGTTCACAAGTTTAGAATTTTTTTTAACAAACCCCTTAGTGCCTATTGTTAGGGTCATATTTTCTATGTAATTGGCTAATTTTTTGACAAAACACACTTTACTTGTAACTGGGTAAATCTAAGTTGGGTTTGATACATATCAAATGGAAATATTAAAAACATGAAGATTGATCCAAGAAACAAGTGAAGAAAAGTTGTTTTAGTAAAACTCGACGGATAGCTACTATTGAGAATTAATGGGAAGCTCGACACATAGCTCAACACAAGCTTAATCTATCGAGAACTACGATTTTAGAATTTCCAGATAGGAAATTCAGCTTATGCTGATGTATTTGTTTAGGGTTTCTTTTCTCACAACGCTAGACATATATAAGGTTTATTTTAAAAGCCATCATATACGGATACAAAGACCAAGAGTTTAATTTTTTCTGTGAAAAACTACTACGTTTATATGCCATAGGGTTTTGTAATCAAATATTTCCTGATCTTCATCATTTTTGAAAGTACTTCCTAATCTTCATCATTTTTGAAGTGAAGAACTTTACAGCCAATAACAATCATTCAAATTGCTGGAGTTAGTCACGTGTTGAGATTTGTGCAAAAGAGTTGGTCACAGATTAGAGATTTGTGCAACAAAGGAAAGAAGCGTAATACAAGATCTAATCCAATTGGGTATTGGAGCGAAGGTTTAGCTATAGGTTGGTATTTCGGGATAAGCGAAGGTAATGGTAAGATTCCTTATACTTGTAACCACTTGATTGTTGATTAGTGGATTTTTAGGAGTGGTGACCTTAAATTCATCTGGTGGGGTTTTTGCCTTGAGAGAGGTTTTTCCCATTCATCAACAAATCACCAAGTTATTTATTTTTCGCTGCATATTAGTTATTTGGTGATTTGTTGGTGCCTCCACGATTTGCATGTAATTTAACTTAATTAATCAACTTGGGTAATTGAATTAATTAACCAGGGTCAAACTATCTTAACCCAACACCTACAACACAAAGATTAAATTGAGAGAAGAGAACACAGTAGAACTTAGTAATCACAATGCAAGAACAAACTAATTTGAAAAATGTTTTTGAAAATGAAATTAAAAAATAGTTTCTATCTTATGTGACTACTAGAGAGAGGTTTTTGAATACTTAAAAGTGTGCAAGTATGCTAGTGAGAGAGATTAGAGAAGGGAAATAGGATTTTTAGAAAGCATGGTGGCTAAAAGAAACTCTCTCTATCTAGGTTTTTCGGAATAGAGGCATATATAGGAGTCAACTAGGGTTTCAGAGCCTTTTTGGAGGATTTTTGGACATCCTTAAGGGTCTGTGAGGCACCACCACCTAAAGATTTAAGTGTTAGGCGCATAAATATGGAAAATAAGGGTTCTAGAAGTGAGGCTGCATACGTAGCGCCAAAGTCGTGTACGTAGACTCACCAAGATCCCTGAAATTTAATTGCACTCTGACTTTGAATGGTCATAACTTACTCATTTTAAATCCTAGTTGGGCAAAATTGAAGCATAAGATGTCTACTTTCTAAATAAAAAAGCCTCATTCAAAAATTATTTGTGATTAAAAATTTATGGTCAAAATAGTTAGCAAATGTTATTTTTCAACATTATTTTTAAAGTGATTTTGAGCACTTTTGAGTTATGATTACCTTTGAACTATTAAGAACACTTCAATTAATCTTATTTGACATATTTCAAGCTCATCATTGGGCCAGAAGATTAAAGGTTGTTTACATATATAAAATAAGGTGTCTATAATGAGAGCCTATAAGGAGATTCACAATTAGGAACCCAAAGATGGCACATTTATTTGTAACAACGATGTCGTGGGATGAGGCTAGCACTTTGGATGGTGGGGATTCGATTGATGTGGGAGGATTGACTGGCAACGGAGATGGGATCAATGAGACAACAACACACACACACACACACACACACAAACAAACTCACACACACACACTCTCTCTCTCTCTCTCTCTCACATCAAAATCTCATTTTCCAATCTAGAAAATTCATAATTCGATTTTGTTTTTGATTATGAGTTATGTAAAATGTTTTGATTAACTCTCAATAAGGACATTAGAGGCTTTGAGAAAGTTGGTTTTTGCTCATGCATTTTAGCCTTTTGCACAAATGGATAACCTAATTGGCCAATTTTGGTTCTTTCTGCCTAATTTTATGTTTGGTTGATGAGTAAATGAGGCAAAGGAAAAGTTAGAATTTTGTGTTACTTAGAGGGGATATTGCCACATTTTAAGATTTAGGACGGAATGAAGTATACCTTATAGTTAAGGGGCAAAATTGCAATTAGTCAAATTATATTTCAATTTTGGTTTTTTTTTTAATTTTTTTTATAACAATACTATTTCAATTATTTACTAGACTCGTCATATGCACTTTGCCCTTGTAATAATGCTCTTTTATTTATTTATTTATTTATTTATTTGATTTAATGTTATAATGTTTAAAAGTAATATATAAATAACCGTGTGTAATTTTTTTTAAAAAGAAAGAGGTAAGATAGCGTGGAATAATATTTAAAAATGAGATAGAAATAGTATCCTAAGTTTTAGGCCGAATGGAGAAGATAAAGGAGAAAACCTAAAATTTAGGAACAATAAATTACTCTTTTAACCAATTTGTGTTTTTTAATTTAAAATTATTTAACTAAAAAATAGGGGTATTTTGGAGAGTATAAGAATTTGTGTGAGGGTATTTTAGTAATCAAAATGTTGAAAACTAAACCGAAAATTATTTTATATATAGTATAGAAGAATAGATACATATAAAGTATAGAATTAACTTTTAAGAACATTGCATTGATATTTCTCAACAAAAAGAACATTGCATTGACCTCCTAAGAGGTTTATCATTATTGCAACCATCTCTTCTTGAATACAGAATAAAACACTCATATCTCTTAAAATACAAACTATTTCTTAAAGCATTTCTTTTGGAAAATTTTAAAATCTTTTCTTAATTATTTAGAGAAAATTAATGCAAATAGTTTACATTTTAGAAGAATTAAATATCTTTTTCAACTAGAATGAAGGTAAGTATAATAACAAAAAAAAAAAACCTCAGAAGAGGCAAATGTAATTCTCTCCTAAATAATCTTTTAAAAAAAAAAAAAAATTCTAATTGAGGAGAAACTAGAAAGAACCAATTCAATTCAAACAATGACATCATGGGTAACTGAGTAACCGACGTCCTTTGCTTCCTAGATCTAACTCACTTTCCCTGCCTTCTTTCCTTATTAAAAACAAAAATCCAGTTATTCTCTTTTCAATTTATTTTTAATTAAAAAAAAAAACAACAACCAGAGAGCTCTAACCAAGCTCGAATCTCTCTGTTATCTTTGTGAGACAAAAGCAGTTAATCTGAGGAAGAAGAAACCAAACGCAAAGAAGTGAAGATGAATATATTCAGATTATCTGGTGATATGACCCATTTGGCCAGCGTCCTCGTCTTGCTCCTCAAGATCCACACCATCAAATCTTGCGCTGGTACCACTCTCTCTCTCTTTTTTTAATCTATTTTATACAATATCATCTATAAATTGTCTCTGTATTTTTGGATTGCTTGTCTCTCAGTGCTCATTTCTGGGTAATGTTGCAAATGTGTTTTTGTGTTCTAATGTAATTGAACTTGTAGCACTGAGAGCTAAATTTTTGTTCAAATCTGACCCATTTTGGACCGGATCCGACACAAACTTCTGGGGTTGTTGAAATTTACGTTTTTATGTATTGGGTTTCTGGGTTTTTTTTCCTCTCTTTGGAGAGAGGGGAGATTGAGATTCGTTTAAATGCAACATGCTGTTAAGATTTACAACAATGTTACAGACACAACAAATTTCACATCTTTCTAGGTGGCAAATTGTACTACTGACATCACTATTATTTTGCACTAATCTCGACTTGACACCTCAATATCTGTGAAAAGGTTGTGTATCTAGAGTAGACTTATTGTAAATTTATGTTGCCCCTCCCTTGGGGGCCGGTTGGTTTGTGGAATTGTGGATTCCATGTAGGAGTCTTGTTAGGGTTCCATGAACCAAATGGCCATTCTTTAAGGATTAGAATAAGTACCATAAACAAATTCACTCTCTAACATTACCAAATTAGCTTTAACCATTCAACTCTGACTTAGCTTTGAGGATCAGTCTGAACATGATTGATTTCGAGCCAATGAGCTCTAGGTCAGTTGGCTCCTTCTCCCCTTATAAGTTTTAGGTGGAGGGTGAGGTGGTGGGTTCAACACGTATTGGGTGTGTGTATGACTCAACAACTGAAAAAAAAAAAAAAAAATGGTGGGTTCAACACATATTGGGTGTGTGTATGACTCAACAACTGAAAAAAAAAAAAAAGTACTGAGCTCAGATTCAACCATTTAAGAATTTCATCGAATCTAGTATTAACACTGTGACATAGGACAGCAGCAATGAAGGACCTTTACCTTAGCTAGGATTATTTGGCATCAGAGCTTTGTAGGGTTTTTGGATATATGAGGCTAGGGCTTTATTGGGAAAGAGATGGAAACTATTTGGGAATATAGGGTTTCTAATGGTGTAAGGGAAGGGTAGGATTTGGAGATGAAACAAAGTGGAAAACTTTAGAGTTTGGGTGGCTTTTCCTGGGCCGAGAACTGTGATTAGGATTAGTGTTTTGGCTTCTTGTGGTAGTTTGATTGAGGTAGGGGTGGCTTATGCTAATATGCTTTTAAAGATTAAGATTTTTGAAAATAGTTTGTGCAAGTTTTGGATATTGTCTTGGCTAGAATTTTCTGGGAACTCGCTAGAAAATTGAAAGGAAAATGAAAAGGAGAAGCAATAAATAAACATAAGTATCAGTGCATCACACTTAGGTTTGCATCATCTCACCTGTGACGGGGTTACATTTCACAGAATGCTTAAGGGCAATCTTTTTTTTTGATAAATAATTAAGGGCAATCTCGAAAACCGAAAATGATACATAACAGACCAAAAGTGTAGCCATATCCATAATCAGAAAATTGCAGAAATATCCTCGACACTTGAAATATACATAAAATAAATTAAATCTGATCAGTAGCTAATAAACACCATGAAACATAATAATTAAATCATAATCCGCTAACAAGCCAATTCAAGCTTATTGTGTTGGAAGCGTTTATACTTATCAAAAGGCTGTAAGATCACCTTAATCAAAAGCACTCTCTCAAGCTTGCCTACTTATTTCCTATCTCTCTTCCCTATTCCTGTGGATATTGCTATTCGTATTGAGAGGCTTCAAAGGAATTTTCTTTGGGCTGGGATAGATGAGTCTCCAAAATTCCGGCTAGTAAAATGGGCCCAGGTTTGTTCTCCCTTGCAGTCTGGCGGTCTGGGTATTAGAAACTTGAGAGCCTTCAATCAAGCCTTGTTGGGAAAATGGTTGTGGAGATACGGAAGAGAGACAACCCATCTCTGGAGGCGGGTTATTGAGACTAAATATGGGAATGATTGGGGAGTTTGGTGTACAAAAGAAGTCTTTAATCCTTATGGTGTTAGTCTTTGGAGAACCATAAGACAAGGATGGCCAGTCTTTTCTAAATCCATCCAGTTCGAGGTTGGTGTTGGCGACAGAATAAAATTTTGGCATCATGTGTGGTGTGGGTGCTGTACTCTTTGGGAGGCTTTTTTGGTACTCTATAATATTAGTTGTAATAAGGAGTCTTCCATTGCTGATGTTATGCACTTTCCTAACCAGAGGCTTCACTGGGATCTTCTTTTTTCTAGAGCTCCTCAAGATTGGGAAACTGAGCATTTTTACTCCTTCCTTGATCTTATCAATTCATTGCCCCTTAATGGTGAAGGTCAGGACAAACTTTGTTGGAAACCAACAGGGAATAAGAACTTTAAAGTGAGTGAGTTCTATCTCTCCCTTTCCCCTACTCTTGACATTTCTTTTCCTTGGAAACCTGTGTGGCGCTCAAAGGTCCCTAGTAGAGTTGCTTTCTTCTCGTGGACTGCCTTATTAGGCAAGATTTTGACTACTGAAAATTTATGGTACAAGGGTGTCGCAGTTGTTGATTGGTGCTATATGTGTAAAAAGAGTGGGGAATCGGTGAATCACCTTCTCCTTCATTGTCCTATTGCTTATGAATTATGGTCTATGGTGTGGGCTCTTTTTGGTCTTCATTGGGTTATGCCACATGGTGTCTCTGATTTATTTTCGAGTTGGCAAGGTTCCTTTGATGGGCATCGGAGTATTGATTTATGGAGGGCTGTCCCTCATTGTGTCCTATGGTGTATTTGGCGAGAGTAGAACTCAAGATGTTTCAAAGGGAAGGAGCGGTCTACTTTGGATCTTAAATCCCTTCTTCTTCATACCTTGCTAGAGTGGTGTTCTTCATTTAATCTTTTCCCTTGTTCTAATTTTCTTGTAATGCTTGATCTTTGTAATTTTTGTGTTTGATGTGCTGTTTTCCATGTTCACCCCCGGTGTACCTGGGCTTCTTTTTAATACAATTCCGTTATTTATCAAAAAAAAAAAGCCAATTCAAGGTCTTCATTGGCATTATCTGGTACATTTACAATTATGCTGGGATATTAGAATTATCACGAGTTCAGCGAATATCCCTCTCCCTTCAAATCACCTACATTAGACATAGTGATTATTCTATACCCATACACTTCTCCATGGAAAAGCCACTCCGTTGGAGCCTTTTAAAGCCTCGTAATAGGAATGCATTTCAAACTTACCATTAATGCTTATTCTCTGTCTCAACTGATCAGGGCCCATACCTCTTGGGGATGTTGGAATACAAGGTATCAAAGCACAAATAAATTAATTCCAGTTCTCAATCATTAGACACATACAAAACAAATATTCCATGAACATATCTCTCCCACACTCAAGATCTCCAAGTAGGAAAAACACAAACATCCTTCTCCACTGCTAAAGATTACAAATCTGGATATAGCACCTTCGAAGTTTTTTTTTTTTTTTTTTTTGATAAGTAGTTGTTCTGCCTACCTTTGTTGTCTAATGTCCCCACTCTTTGCCACATGTCAAACAAATAATCCATCTCCATAGCTGATTTTTCATCTCCCCATACAACCATACCAGAAATATTTCAAACAAATTAGATTTTTTTTTTCTCCATACAAAGCCATAACCATGTGCTCAACAAAGCTCTATTAAATTACCCACCTTCCTTATCACAAAACCGCCATTTGTAAAGGAAGAGAAAATTGTATACCAATCCACTAGATGGAACTTACAAAGTGATTAGTTCAGGGAATCTAATGTGCCCCTTGGATGCCTGGGAATGTAAGTAGCCCATGTTTGATTTGATTAGGAATTTGATAAGATTCCTTGGAATGTGAAATCCTCATATATGTTATTCCTAGGAATCTCATAAGAAAAATTTATTCTTCCCAAAATATTATTAGGTTTATAAATACAATGTCAAGTGTATTTCCCATCTCTTTTATGCGTCTTTCTACAAAAACATAATAAGGCAAATAATATGAACCATGAATCAAGTTAAATCTTCTACAATAATAATCTCGAAGGTTAGCCGTTAGCCATTTACCAGAACTAAATATCTCATCATTGAAATACATGAATGGATCCAGCTTCTCCGTCTTTCACCAAATCCCATCTTATTCAACACAAATAATAGACAGTCCCAGTTTTACGTGCTTGTGGGCATTCTAAATATCCAGTTTACAGGATCCTTTTTGAAACTGTGCTTGTACTTTAGTTTCCCTTTTCTTTTAATCAGGAGTGATTAAAAAAAAAAAAAAACCAAGGTGTAGTATTCACCTTTTCTGATCTGTTATCTGTTTGGGAACACCAAATGAAGTGATCTGAAGAATTACTTTTGATTAAGTGAAATTCAAGAAAAGAAAATTTTAAGACAATTCTATCCTCCATAGGAGGGAATCATCTTGCCTTTGTTAGCAAGTAAGAAATTAGCCTTTTGAAAGAGAAGAGAGGCTATGCTTCTCTTAGGTGGTAGGTTCACTGTTATGTAATCTGTCTCATTGAACATTGTGGTCTAAAAGCTGTCCATGGTTAAAGTTCCTGCCAAAGTTGCACCTATGTTATAAATATGTCTTATAAATATTTAGGGATTGTAGCTTGAGTGAGGGAAGAAAATGAATTGGTCTCTAGGACTTTGGGGGTCTTTTGATTCCTGTACATGGTCCTTTCAAAATTGGTATCACAGTTTTTTGTGAATCCCATTTGGGTCTTCTTACCCCTAAATTTTGACAAACACTCCCTAAGTTTCTTTGGGAAGATGATTTCTTTGTTTTTGGAGATCACCACTGGTCCCAATATTAGAATTGCAAATGTATATGGATCACATTTACGTGATTCACTACCTCCTCGCAGTCTGCATGTAAAAATCAGTGTTAAATTTCTGGTAGAGCAGTAAGAGGTGGTGTAACTTCATAATAGAGATTTTTGCTTTTATTTGGCTAAGAAAAGTCTGAGTCAGGTGCACATCATCCATCCCCAAAACCACTCTTCTTGTAGTTGTTAGTTAAAAAGTATTTCTTTTTTTTTTTTTTTTTGGTGTGAATTCTTTTCTTTGTGTATATTTAAAAGCACATGTATGTGGAGGATACCTCCTTCACGTATTAAAATCTATAGTGGCATTAGATTCATATAAGTTCTTTATCTGTTTTCTGCATGATTTTTAGTTTAATTATGTAAATTTCTTGTTTATGGATCTTCTGATTAAAACGGAACTCTTTTTTTGCTTTTGAAATATGCTAGAGTTTTTTTTTTTTTTTATTTTTTTATTTTTTATTTTTTTTTTTTATTTTTTACCTTTGATGTGCTTCATTAAATGCAGGTATTTCTTTGAAGACACAAGAACTCTATGCCCTAGTTTTTGCTACCCGCTACTTGGATATTTTTACGGACTATATATCTTTTTATAATACCATCATGAAGTTAATATTCTTGGGGAGCTCATTTTCAATTGTTTGGTACATGAGGCGCCACAAAATTGTTCGTAGGTCCTATGATAAAGACCAAGATACCTTCCGCCATTATTTCCTTGTACTGCCTTGCTTATTCTTTGCCCTAGTTATCAATGAGAAGTTCACCTTTAAGGAGGTATGCTTGCATCTTAGTTTAGTTATATTTTTTATAACATTGTGCAAATGATAGCTATAGTTTCAAGCTCCTATACCACCTTTACATCTTTTAAACAAGCTTTTTGACAGAATATGGTTGTCTTCAATTCCCTCATTTTCTTTCTAATGTACTTCACATTAATGGATCAGGTCATGTGGACATTTTCTTTATATTTAGAAGCCGTGGCCATACTTCCTCAGCTCGTACTGTTACAAAGAACTAGAAATATTGACAACTTGACAGGGCAATATGTATTTCTTCTTGGGTATGCTATTTCTTTAATACAATTTATGAAACAGTGATAACAGTTTAGATTTTTGTCTTATTCATTTTTCTTCATTGTAGTATAGTATAATTTTAAGCTACTTGACTATCAGTGCTGGTTTATCACTGGGTGACAATGCATGCCTGTGTTTGTTTGTTGTTTTTCCTCTAATTTTTTTTTTTTTTTTTTTTAAAATTTAGTTTTAATGTGCTTCCACAGAATTCAAAATAGATTTTGTTTTTCTGCTTTTATGGTTCCAAATGAATTTCAACAGTTGCATCACTCAAGCACGGAGGATGGTGCCTTGCACCTATGGTGTATAAATTATAGAATCCTAGTGCCTTGAGGGCACCTTCCATTTTTAACTATTCTGGGTAAATTTAGGTGAATCCCTATTTTCCTGACTCTTAAAATTTTCAATATTTTACTGGTGGAATGGAAACATTTGGTTGTATGAGTACAATTTTATGTGGATTGTTTGGACGGAAAGAAATCGGCACTCTTTTGAGGATATTGAGAAATCCTTGGTTCAGTTACAAGCTCTATGCCAGAAGACTTTGTTTGATTGGTCTAGGTGTTGGGGCTTCTCGAATTGTTCTTCTATCATTGAGTTTCTTTCTTCTCTTAGTATTGCACCTTAAGTTTTTTCATTGTTGTTTGTTGCTGTTTGTTGTTTTGTTGCTTTTTCTTGTGTTCACCATCATGAACACTTTGTATTTGCTTTCTTCAGTTTTACAGTTTGTTTAATAATACTCTTATTACCTATATAAAAAAAAAAGTTTTAACTTGATAAGTGCAAAGTTTGGTAAGAAAAGAAAGCTCTATTAAATTATAAAATTCAACTATTCTTGGAAAGAAACTCCTCTCATCTTTTCCGTAACAATCATCCCAATTGTAAATTTCATATGTGGACCATAGTTTGCATGTAAGTACTGTGGATCTCATTTTAGGACGAATTCTTGAAGCTTACTAGGAAGGTTATGTAGATTTCCTCAGGTGGGTCATATTCATTCATATTAATAGCAAGAGGAGAAGAAGTACAAGTGTTATGTAAGAAAGAAATCTGTGATTGACACAATGATACTACAAATGGATAGCATCTATGATAGCTTGAGATTAAATTTACCAGTTTAAAGAACACCAAAAGAAAACTCGCATAAGTTAGTCCACCATATTCAGGTTAATTCCAGTGAATATTCAAACTTTTGATCCTTCTAAATTAAATTTCCACAAAATGTTGCAATATCAGTTTTTTTTTTTTTTTCAAAGAAAAATTGCTTCATGTATTTTTCTTAATTACCATTTTTTAAGTCATGATTTTCCTGCAGCATCTGGAAGAGATGTTATAGTGAAAGGGCCGATGTTATATAAGATGATATGTAATAATTGGCTTCACGATTTTTTTTTTTCTTTCTGTTGTAGTCTTTAATGTTGTTTCCTTCTCTGTTTGTCTGTCTGTCTGTCTGTTTGTCTGTCTCTCTCTCTCTCTCTCTCTCTCTCTCTAAGTTGCTTCTTCTTACGTGTAATGTTTGAATGCCAAAACCAAAAAGATCCTACTCTTATAGGATTGCCTTACAATTGGTGCTGTTTATAGGTGTACATGTTACGTGCTAATTTGACCAAGTTGTTGCATCCTTGATTTATGTGCCAAGAAAATAGAACCTGCTTGTGATCATTCAATTTCTGTCCATCTTAATGCAGTGCTTACCGAGCATTATACATTCTCAACTGGATCTATCGCTACTTCACTGAGCCACACTATGTCCATTGGATACGTATGACTCTCTCTCTCTATCTCTCTCTCTCATATTTTTCTCTCTTAATGCAGGTTAGCTTGTGTTTTGTGTATGCATGTTAGTCAGATGCATTCATACACATACAAATCTCTATGTCTTTTTTGCAATAAATTTTATTTAATTATAAAAAAAGAATATATGTATGTGTATGTGTATGCATATGTAATACACATTCATAACATAGCAATATAGTATGTGCATATATCTCTATCTGGTGTATTTAATGAAGACATGTATATTAGTGCCTCCTTTTATGTACACTTGGAATTGTGAACTATTATATAAACATGGCTCCCTGTCGTTTTTCTGAAAGGTTTTTTTTTTTTTTTTTTTTCATTTTAAACAAGATTTCTACTCATTTGTACAAACCTCAAGGAGGAGTGTCTTATGTACAAATCTCAAGCGGGGGTGTCATTTCATTCATAGTTTGGGCTGGAACCTTTAAAATAAAACTCCGTTAGGAAAGTTAGACATAGATTTATCTGTCACATAAGCAAATCCCAAGGGGGAGTGTCATTTCATGAAATCTCAAGGGATGGTGGTGTATTTTACACCTTTTTCTTGGGAAGTGGCTGTAGAAATAGAATTAAGCCTAATGCTTTGAGCTCCAAGACCACATTTTGAGATTTTAAAACCTCTTTTATGCATAGGCTAGAATTTGTTATAACTTCTTGAATATAATTACGTTTAAAACTGATAACCATATATATATAGTGTATTATAAAGTAGCTAATATTTGAAATTTTGAACTCCTTTTATGTGGGTGTTTTGATTATTGTTTTTCCCTGTAATTTGGTGTTGAGTTTTCTTGTTTGGTTGTTGCAGCTTGGATAGCTGGGCTTGTTCAAACGTTGCTTTATGCTGACTTCTTCTATTATTATTTCCATAGGTAAATGCTCCTGCTCTTACAAAAAGTTGCGTTCATGCTAATGATTCAAATTCCATCTTTGAGTCTTCTAATCTTTTATGTGAATTTTGAAATTATGGTTGCAGCTGGAAGAACAACAAAAAGCTTCAATTGCCAGCTTGAGTACATCCTCATTTGTTAGGAACTAAATTTGTCTTGTAATGCTTAAGGATATGCAAATGCTTCCATGCAAAATGCTTTTAGAGATATGTCAGTTTTTTAACAAAGACATTTGTCTGGCCTAAAAAAAGAAAGTAATAGTGGTTATTGGTTTTTTGGGGGCAATAATTTTTAAGTGCAGGTC
>NW_027069523.1:527535-648170 GCF_002906115.3 Quercus suber | reverse complement strand
GTTAGTTTTTTTTTTTTTTTAATTAATTTTTTTTTTCTAATCGGCAAACAATGGACATCGCCATATGGAGGAATCAAATTTAAGATGTCTGAGCTGATCCTGTATCTAAATCAATTATTTTACCTGAATTTTGGTGACCAAAAAAATAGAAAGAAGATAATGTAATAGACTTCAGAGTTCAGACAATGCGCTGCTAGTATGGCTTAATCACTTGCATCAGTTTGATTTCCTAACCTTCTGTTTCTGGGTTAGCATCATTGTTAGATTGCAGTCAAGTGACTCAAGTCCTGGTTGTTATGTATCCATAGTGCCAGCATATCAATCATCGAATCAATCTACCCGTGCATACCATATTTTATGTATTAGTCCTGCTATCAACATGGAATATAGGGGTGTGCAAAAAACCTACGAACCAAACAAACTGACCGAAACAGATTGAACCGTTGCCAAATTTCGGTTTGGTTTCGGTTTCATTTTTTAAAAACCGAAATTTTCAGTTTCGGTTTTGGTGCTGGATTTTTTCACCTGAAACCGAACCGAACCGACCATATATATATATATATTTATGTAACTCTATTACATAACTGATCAATGGCTTAGTGGTATGCTACTTTGTGGTTTGGCTAGCTGATCCCAAGTTCGAGCTTTCGTGTGGGGGCATGTGTTTTTTTGCTATTTAATTTTTTTTAAACCCTAGAGCATGAGATAAATACGGAAATACCCCTCCCCTATTTTATTCTTCCCTTTTCTTTTCTTCAGTTCAGTCACCCCCTTCCCTAACTTTTTCTCTCAAATTTTTCCTATCTTTTAAAGAGTTCAGCCCTTAGCCCCTCCTCTTCTCTCACCGCTCCACGCCTCCACACGTTGGCCTTCCTACACCGACCTCCACATGCTGGCCTTCCTACGCCAGTCTCGACCCGCCAGGCTCCCTACGCCGGCTAAGTTTTTCATTCTCACGGAGTCACGATGACCCTCTCTCTCTCTTTAATTTCTCCATAGTTTCTTCTCTCTTTTTTATATTCTGGGTTTGTTTAATATTGAATCAATGCTATTTTTTCAATTTTTATGTGCAAATAAAGTTAGGGTTTTGAAAAAGTACTTGGTTGTTTACTTTTTCAATTTCTTCTCTCTTTTTTATATTCTGGGTTTGTTATTTTTTTTTTCTTAGAAAATAAATGATAAGGAACCGAAATCAACCGAAAAACTAACCGAAATTGAAACAAACTAAAACCAATGGTTTTTTAACTATTTCGGTTGGTTTCGGTTGAGACTTTTAAAAATTGAAAATTTCGGTTTCGGTTGACCGGATAAAAAAAAAACCGACCAAACCGAACCGATTACCACCCTAATGGAATAATTTGTTGGATTTTTCACATCTCACTCTCATAGCATTTGAAATAGGAATAAGTTTTTCTCTAAACTAGTTTGGGAGAATTTCTTGCAATTATTCATTAAGTGGTGATTTATAAGTTAACAATGCTGGACCCACAACAAATTACATAACTTTTGTCATAGCTTACCCATGTGATGTAACGAGTTGTAAATGGTGGAGTTGTAGAATCACATGGACCTGCTACTTTTTCTCACCCACTCACATCTTGTCACTTGAACAAGTTGTGACAAAAGTGATGCCATTAGCATTTTTTTTTAGTAATGCTAGAGCCATAAGTTATTTTATAAACTGCTGTTGATGTTGACTATAATACATTAGCTATTAAAATACTAAAAAAACCACATCAGATATTAAAAAAACACAAATGAAATTTTCATTTCCAAAGTCGTCTTTGAGGGAACCAGGGCTGTCACCAAGTTTACTAGTTCTTAATTGAACTAATTGATGTCTTTGTGTCCTTCCTCCCCCTTCCCCAACCCCCCCCCCCCCCCCCCGATATCGTCTCACCGTAGTTTGTAACTTTGATAGAGAAATTATATGAATTGTTGGTTTTGAGAATTATTTGAAATAATTGATTGGTTTTCTATGGTATGTGAATGCAAATGTGTTTGGCTTGCCGAATAGAAATTGCATAGAGATATAATTGGATATTCTTAAGTCTCTTTATCTAATTGGTCAATTAAAAAAAAAGCAGTATATTAAATGACTCCTACTTTGATCCTCAAAAAACAAAAACAAAAAAGACTCCTATTTTGATGGGTAAGGGGAGATTAAGTTGTACAAGAAATTGGTTCTCTCTCTACTCATGCAAAAAGTATTTATTTTTCTCATTACAAATACTAATTTTGACGTGTATAGCAAAGAAGATCAAGAGAGAGAAACCTATCCTATTGTTAGTGTATAGATTAGGCTAGATTAGCCTATTGGGCTTAGCCTAGTATATTACTTGTACTGCACTCATATTACTTGTATTGCACACATACCTAGCCTATATAAGGCTCTCTTTTGTACATTGCTTTATACACATTAATATACAGACTATTCAGTCTTTCTCTCTCACTTTATATTGTTAACATGGTATCAGAGTCATTCCTCTGACTTTCTGGTTCCTGTGGACATCTCCGGCGTTCTTCTGCTGCCCTCGCCTTCATCCAGTAGTCACTGTCAGAAGCAAGTCATCGCCGTCACACCCACAGTCCCTGCAACTCTCGGATCTCAACGTTCTGCTCATCCAACTGCCAAAGCAAAGGCATAGAGTGACAGAACAGCCAATCTCGAGCAAAACCCAACCAAGAAAGGCCAGAAAACACCTCACACGCGCCGGCTGAAGTTTCTGCCACTCGAGCACGCGCTTCACGCGCCGCCACGCGCCTACACACGCTGTCAGCAAATCACACGCGCCTCACGCGCCAATAACCAAGTCTTCACGCACTTACACGCGCATCCACACGCCTGCTCCGTTTCGCGTATTGCCATGTCAGCCCTAGGGTGATGTCACACTGCTACATCAGCACACGTCAGCATCTAGAGCTGTTGACCGAGCCATTGACTTTGACCAAACCATTGACCGTTGACTTTGACCAAAGTCAAAATATTTCAACAGGACCTGTCTTGCTCAGTTTTTCGCGTAGATTCTGATTTTGCGCTCCATTTCTGCATTTGAGCTCTCTAAATCCCATTTTTGATCATTTTCTTCATTATGGCTCAACAAAATTAACAGGATATCATACGTCCTATCACCATTATGTTGGATGGTCCTACAAGCTATCATGCATGGTTTCTGAATATGACTGTCTTTCTCAAGGGTCGTAAACTGTGGAAATATGTGACTGGTTCAATTCCTAAGCCAGTACCAAACCCTAAGTCCAAAGCCGCAGCTGCTGAAGATGCTTCCAAGACTGTTGTTACAACAGATGATTATGAAGAACGCTTAGAAGAATGGGAGAGTATTCAGAGTAAGATCTTGTCTTGGTTTATCAATACCTCTATTTCCTCCATTCATAATCTTCTTCCTCATCTTGAGACTGCTGAGGCTGCTTGGAAATTTCTGGCCGATCGCTATAATTGTACTAATGATTTAAGCCTAGAGTTCCACATTGAATCAAAACTTTACCAAATGCGCCAAGAGACAGGTCAATCTAATTCTGATTTTTATTCTCAGACTTCTACTATGTGGGAAATCTCTGCTGCAGATCCTCCACTAGTGTGTTCTAAGGACATTGAGCTCTTTGTCAAATATCGGGATTGCCGTAAATTTATGCACTTCATGATGGGTTTATGTCAGGATTTTGGGCCTACTAGGGCTTCTCTGCTTAGCCGGTCTCCTACTCCTTCTCTTGATGCTGTAGTCAAGGAGCTCATTTCTGAGGAGAACCGTCGGCCTACTCATCACATGTTATCATCTGATCATGTATTGGCTACACCATCTCCACAGCCTCCTATTGTTGCATTCACTGCTCCTCCACGAATAAACTTTGGGCATCCCACCTCTTAGTCTTCCAAGGTACTCGTTGCGAGTTTTGCCGTGCCAAAGGCCATGACTTCTTAGTTTGTCGCAAACTGCAGAAATTTGTGCAAGAGCAGAATAAAGCTTCTCTTCCTCGGGCAGCTGCTGTATGTCCTTCAGATCCATTAGTTCCTACTGGTCCATCTTTAGCTTCCTCGCTTACTCCAGCTGATATTGAGGTAGTTGTTCAACAGGTTTTATCCCGCACTTTTACTGCCCTTTCTATCACCTCAGGTAAACAACCTTGGTTTTTTAATACTGCATGTTGTAACCATATGACTCCTGATGAATCCCAATTTTCTGATAAGGCACCCTTAGAATATCCAATCACCATTTACACTGCTGATGGAACTCCTATGCCTGTTAGTCATAAAGGAACAATCTCTTCTCTTTGTTTATCCCTTAGTGACACTTTTCATATCCCAAAGTTATCCCTTAATTTGCTTTCTGTTGGTCAACTTTATGAATTAGGCGTAGATCTTCTATTTACTAATCATGGTGTGGATGTGCAGGATCCCCGGATGGGTCAAGTGCTTGGGACAGGCTGTAAAGTTGGTCGAATGTTTGAAGTTCATAACTTGAAGATTCCTTCATAAGTTGTTTCTGTAGCTGCTACCACTGCCACCTCCTCACCTGATCTATGGCATGCTCGTCTTGGTAATCCATCCTTATCTCGTCTTCAATTGTTAGCTTCTCAAGGTCATTTAGGTTCAGTTCAGTTTTAACATTTTGATTGTACTTCCTGTAATTTTGGCAAACAAACAAAATTTCCCTTTAATAATAGTGACTCATTTTCTTATGCACCTTTTGATCTTATCCATTCTAATATTTGGGGTCTTGCACCTATTCCCACTGAAGGGAGATCTAGATATTTTGTCATATTTGTGGATGATTTTTCTCGATATACTTGGATTTATTTGCTTCACTATAGGTCTGAATTTGTGTTTATTTACCAAACATTTCATAAAATGATTGAAACACAATTCAATCGCATCGTCAAAGTTTTTCGATCAGATAATGCTCAAGAATATAATGATAAATCTTTCCTATCATTTTTAGACAATCATGATACCCTTACTCAGCGGTCTTGTCCTTACACCTCTCAACAAAATAGTCGTGTAGAATGAAAACATCGTCACGTTCTTGATGTTGTCCACACCCTTCTCATTTCTACCTCTCTTCCTGAGCGCTTTTGGGGTGAGGCTGCACTCCCTGCTGTATACACCATTAATCGTATTCCTTCACCAACTACACACAACAAATCACCATTTGAGCTTCTCTATGGTCAAACCCCCAACTACTCCTCTCTTCGGGTTTTTGGTTGTGCTTGTTTTGTCTCTCTTCCTCCTCATGAACGAACAAAGCTCCAGCCTCATACTCGTCTCTATTGTTTCCTGGGTTATGGTGTATCTCAAAAGGGGTTTCGCTGCTATAGTCCCATTTCTCATCATTTTCGTGTCTCCCGTCATGTTGAGTTTTGGGAACATCGTCCTTTCACAAGTCTTCAGTAGTTTCCTGCGTCCTCTTCCTCTGAGTCTCCCATTTTTACTGACCTTTTCCTCCCTTGTAGAAGATTCTTTGACATCGGCTGCCTCTCCAGACAACTCATCTCCGATTCTGTCCCCAGCATATGACCCGCCTGTCTTGGATCTTGTGGCACCACTCTCTCCTGAGTCTCCTGATGGTCCTGAACTTCGTCGTTTCAGACGGGTAAGCATTCCTCCCCCTTATCTCTCTGATTATCACTGCTCTTTTGCCCTTGCCACCCTCTATGAACCTCACACCTATCATAAGGCCCATACTGACCCTCTTTGGCAGCAAGTTATGAATGATGAACTAGATGCCCTTCGTAAGAATCACACTTGGGATATGGTTGATTTGCCTCCTGGTCAGTCTGTAGTAGGTTGTAGGTGGGTTTACAAGATCAAGACCAAGGCTGATGGATTTGTTGAACAATACAAGGCTCGCTTAGTTGCCAAGGGCTTTACCCAGGAGTATGACATTGACTATGAGGAAATATTTGCTCCTGTTGCTCGCCTTACATCTGTCAGATGTCTCATTGCTGTGGCTGCTGTTCGCTGTTGGCCTCTTTATCAAATGGATGTGAAGAATGCTTTCCTCAATGGAGACCTTCAAGAAGAAGTGTACATGCAACCACCCCCTGGCTATCCACACTCAGGCAGTCAAGTTTGTCGCCTTCGCTGTGCTCTTTATGGCCTCAAGCAGGCTCCTCGAGCTTGGTTTGAAAAGTTTAGCTCAATTGTTGCTCAGTAGGGTTTCACTTCGAATCCTCATGACACTGATCTCTTCGTCCGAAGATCCTTTGTTGGTATCATTCTTATTCTTCTCTATGTTGATGATATGATTATTACTGGAGATGATTCTATAGGTATCCGCACTCTTCAGCACTTCCTTAGTCAGCATTTTGAGATGAAAGATTTGGGCACTTTCAGCTATTTTCTTGGGTTTGAGGTTACCTCATCCTCTGATGGATACTATCTTTCCCAAACTAAATATGCTTCTGATCTTCTCTCTAAAGCTGATATTATCGATAACAAGATTGTTTCCACTCCTTTGGAATACAATGCAAAGCTCACACCCTTGGATGGTGAACCTATATCCGATGCTACTCGCTATCGTCAGTTGGTTGGTAGTCTGATCTATCTCACTATTACGCGTCCGGATATTTCACATGCCGTGAGTATGGTTAGTAAGTTTATGGATGCCCCTCGTTCTGTCCACTATGCTGCTGTTCTTCGGATTCTCTGATATGTCAATGGCACACTTTATCATGGTCTACACTACTCCTCTCGGTCTTCTCTCGAGCTTCATGTTTATTCAAATGCGGACTGGGCAGGTGATCCGACTGATCGATGCTCTATCACATGTTTCTGTTTCCTGTTGGGTACCTCTCTTATCTCGTGGCGTAGCAAGAAGCAGGATGTTATTTCCCGTTCCAGTACTGAGGCTGAGTATCGTGCCCTTGTCGACACCACCTGCGAGCTTGTCTGGCTTCGCTGGCTCTTGGCTGACATGGATGCTCCACAGCTCACTGCTACTCCTCTTTATTGTGACAATCGTAGTGCTATCTACATTGCTCATAATGATATCTTCCACGAACGCATCAAGCACATTGAGATCGACTGCCACATCACTTGTCAGCATCTCAAGAAAGGCAATCTCAAGTTGTTCTCCATCTCCTCTGCTGACCAGCTTGCTGATATCTTCACCAAGTCTCACTCGCCTAGTCATCTTCGAGATCTTATATCCAAACTCCAGTTGGCTTCCCCCTTGCCACCTTGAGTTTGAGGGGGGATGTTAGTGCATAGATTAGGCTAGATTAGCCCATTGGGCTTAGCCTAGTATATTACTTGTACTGCACTCGTATTACTTGTACTGTACTCGTATTACTTGTACTGCACACTTACCTAGCCTATATAAGGCTCTCTTTTGTACATTGCTTTATACACATTAATATATAGACTATTCAGTCTTTCTCTCTCACTTTATATTGTTAACACCTATAAAGAAGTTTCATTAGTCAAAGAGTGGAACTTGTGAAAACTAACGAAATGGATTCAAGTAAGTCTTATTCTTAACTATGTTTTATGTATTTGTGAATATTTGGAATTGATGAAGTCGTTAATGATATAATAAGTAATAACATAACAAAAATTTACAAAAGTCACCCTAAAATTTTATCCATGTGGGCATCACGGTAGTTCACATAGGTTAATGAAACATTATGGTAGTTCATACTCTAACTAGCCACATCATGTGACATAACTCATCTCAAGCCTACAAATTTCATCTAATCTACCCGAGATCTCTATAATCTCACCTCATTTGTTGGTGAACAATACATTCCTCATCTTTGGAGTGCAAAGAGCTATTGCAATGGCTCCTTGCTGGGATTCTATGCAAAAGAAGCTTTTGGTAGAGTCTGTCAATATCGGAATTTATCTCTAATTCAATATGTTACTTTTGTTTATTTGATTTTTTGAAGATTTAAGTATTTGATATTGTAATTATGTTGGACCTTGAACTTGAGAGCTTGATATCAAGCCTGATTTCGACTTAATTAATGAATTGAACAAAGCCAAACCAAACTCAAGCTTTTGGATTTTTTTGACAAGATTGAGTTTGAGCAATTTTTTGTAGGCCTGATTTTAGTTCAAGCCAAGCTTGAACATTAGCCAAACCAAACTCAAGCTTTTGGACTTTTTGACAAAATTGAGTTTGAGCAATTTTTTGCAGGCTTGATTTGAGTTCAAACCAAACTTGAACATTTTACTTTTATTGTTAAGATAAGCTAGAACATTCACTGCTCAATAAAGCTTATATCATTTTGAGCCCTAATCAAGATGAGTTGGCTTAAAGCCTTAAACCCTTCAACAACAATATGCATGATCATAATTTATTCTAGTTTTTTATCCCTCCACCCCCCGAGCCCCCCCTTGCTAAGGGGAGTAGGGATTACTCTCAATCATTTCGCTGGTTGACAATTCGTATTTGAAAGTTGAAACGAAGGGGTAGTAGGAACTTAGTCACACTTTTAAAATTTCATAATCTTTTGTAGAAGATGCTGATGCTTTTGAAATGATTGGAAACCAAAATCAAAGACTAGAGTATCCCTCAGAGTCGGTGTCCCATCAAACAAGTATGCAATAGAATTGAACTCGGATCACATTATACAGTCATGAGTTTCTGCAGCTGGGTGCTTGGTTTGATCTAAAAGAACAACTTCTTTTTTGTATGCATACAACAAGGACTAGAGAGGGAAAATTCTCAACCTATCACAAGTTGACACATCATACTACTAAGTCCAAAAAGTATGGCCAATTACAAAGCGCCACGTATTGCTACTAGTTTCCACTATCACCATTCAAAAACCAACAAAGATTTGCCAAGTTAAGGGAACTGGAGGAAGAAACCCTATTATGTGCTCGAATTGTGTTTGTTATCATGTCTTGCAGTTGTTGGACAGATAACGAGGCGATTGAGGTGGAATGCCCATGTTGAGAAGTGTCTTCAACTCCTTTTCCTTTGTTAACTTTCGCGTTTCCAAACTTGAGCTCTTAAAATCAAAGTTTGAGATTCATCCATGTAGTCTGGATTCCTTCAAGGTTATACTAATACTTCCTTAGGCGGTCAAACACAGATCTTAGATCTGCGAGGTCTTCCCTCCTTTTTGTTTTAACCACTAGATCATCAACATAACACAACAGATGAATTCTCACAAGTGTATTCTAAACTTGAAATTACATTGAGTTACCAATTCAACCTATTATTCCTGTTCGGCGCCTACCAGTTTCCCACCTACTATTTCCATTCGGTGCCAAACATTCTCATCTACCATTCCCATCGAAAATTCCCATCCACCATTCTCATCTAACATACCCGTCTATTGTTTTTCGTCTCTTTGCTATAAATAGAAGGTTTGGATTAATTGACGCTCATAAAAAAAAAAACACACTGAGTCATGAAATGAAGATCTGTTTCTTTCAAATTTTTAGATCCTCCTTCTCACAACCATTTCTCACTATAGCCTAATCATTCCCAATACTTAGCAATGGCAACCACCATTGCTTCATAATCAGCTTGAACCCAACCTTTACATGGTTCAATCTCGAAATTTAGCCGTCTACACATGGGTTGATCAAGAAGAGTTAATTTTTGGTCTAAGAATCCAACCAACCAATATAGTGAAAAATTCATTACTAAAATGATGCTCAACTAAACACAATTCGAAATTTGTAGTTCGAAATTTGTCTAGCAGAACTAAACAACTTTGATCATGTTTAGGCTATGAGCATTTCCTCAGTAAAAGGCATTGCTTTTGATAATGATATATCCTCAGGTGATTTAGGGGGGTGTTTGATAGAGTAGTTTGAGACGAGATTTTTGTAGATTTTTAAAATACGTGTAAGTAAAAAAGTGTGTGTAAAGATGTTTAAAATGTAAAAATGTGAATTTGAGATTGGAAAACAAATGGGCCCTTAATAAAATTATATTCAGGTATTAATAAAAAAATATATATATAGAACACCAATACCAACCAAATATCAACTGCCAAAGCAGATTACAAAAGATAGTGACGATAGTCCCCCCTTTCAAAAACTCTTTCAATATCAAAATGTTTTCATTTCCGAATCGCAAAACACATTGGAAATGAAAAAGAAAAAAAAAATTGTGCTAACAAATAAATAATTGACAGAAACACAATTTTAAGTAACAAATGTTTATTATACTGAAACTTATGATCTCAAATTCTCGATTGCTTGATCGTGCTATCAGGTCCATTGCAATTTGAGAACCTGACCTTACTAACACCTTAAACAAGAGTGTAACTTGGAAAAAAAAACCTTGACACTTAACAAATATCAATAATTTGATGTGATAAATCCAAAAATAGAAAGAGAGCGAGATAAGACATTGGAGAATTAATATCAACGTACTAAATATAGAACATAATGTAGCATCTGAAGGCAATTTTTTTATTTATGGAAACACACACACACTTCCATCGACACTCCAACTCCAAAACTGCTAGCGGCAGTTAGAGTCCGAAGGCAATAACCACGCATTAAATGTCACACTAAAAAGTAGAAAGTATCATCGGTACACATGACCTCAACTTCAACATTTCCATCTCATTAGATCCATTTCTAGTTACAGTAATATTTTGATTGACAAAGCAAAATAAGAAATTTTGTACTTCACATCTGCCATGTTGTTTGAAGTTAAGGGCACCTGTTCCGGCCTCCAGTTTGGTGAAGCATTGCGTCAATCTCATCACCATCCTCCATCTCAAGCTAATCCCATGACAAAGTTACATGCATAAAACAAAGAGAGAAAACACCAAAACAATGAGTAGGAGGCAAAAAAAAAAAAAATTTGGAATTCTCAAATAAAATCATCGGCATGACCATAAATCTCTAGAACACTTCGAATGAGTACATTTGGATGCATTTTGTTAATTGGTTATTCGTTGAAGTACTCTAGAGAAAGTTGGTGAAAATGTTTTTTATTTTTTATTTTTTTTGGTGTGGGGCCTGCCATAATAAGATCACAAAATCCCAAAAAGCACTTTTTTTTTTTTTTTAGGCAATAACCACGCATTAAATGTCACACTAAAAAGTAGAAAGTATCATCGGTACACATGACCTCAACTTCAACATTTCCATCTCATTAGATCCATTTCTAGTTACAGTAATATTTTGATTGACAAAGCAAAATAAGAAATTTTGTACTTCACATCTGCCATGTTGTTTGAAGTTAAGGGCACCTGTTCCGGCCTCCAGTTTGGTGAAGCATTGCGTCAATCTCATCACCATCCTCCATCTCAAGCTAATCCCATGACAAAGTTACATGCATAAAACAAAGAGAGAAAACCCCAAAACAATGAGTAGGAGGCAAAAAAAAAAAAAAATTGGAATTCTCAAATAAAATCACCGGCATGACCATAAATCTCTAGAACACTTCGAATGAGTACATTTGGATGCATTTTGTTAATTGGTTATTCGTTGAAGTACTCTAGAGAAAGTTGGCGAAAATGTTTTTTATTTTTTATTTTTTTTGGTGTGGGGCCTGCCACAATAAGATCACAAAATCCCAAAAAGCACTTTTTTATTTATTTATTTATTTATTTTTATTTTGCTGTTGCCAAATGCAATCAGACTGAATCAACTCAAAATACTAATCCATAATTGTCATGAAATGCCTCAACCAGAAAAACAAAAGAATAATGCAGTCAGGCCATGTTATAACAGAATTCAATATACTTCCAACAGTTGAAAACCAATTATGAAGATAAAAAACTGTACAATGTGATTGCTATAAATTCAACACCTTCCAATAATATTTCCTTGAAATAAAAAAGTAAGACTAAAATTTGCAAGTAAGACTGATATGGAAGAATTATGACTGGCACCATGAGCTTAACCCGTCAGCTTCTGCTCTGGCTGACGGGTCAAGTTGTGACGTAAACTAAACAATAAAATGCATACTGACTAAAACCAAGACAAAACCGACGGGCTGAACGAAGTGTGAAGCTGACACTAAGCTGAAGGGAAGTGCAGGCTGACGGCTTAGAAGCTGACGACTCCACGCAGACCATGACTTGGTCACCACGCATGGGATTTAGGGAGATTGCTTGTATTTCACGCCCAGAATCAGAGTCCTATAAGGAAAGGATTCCGCAATCCACGCGCATAAGGATTCCTATAAGGAAAAGACTTCTACTCCAAGAAAGAAAGGTCCACCCTTTACTACTATAAAAGCCCCAATACCCTCATAGGTCGAGGTACGCATAATTAACCCCTCTCTAGCACTCTAGAGTTGAAAGAAGTTCTAACTTGACCTTCGGAGGGTATTTGGCCGGCACCACACCGGTGCTCTCTGCGAGGTCCTTTTCTATTTTATTGTGCAGGTGTTGTTTTTGAGCGTACACGCGTCGTGTAACTCACTGGTGAGATTTTCGGCATCATCAAAGACTATGGAAACTGTGGACCATCTCCTTTGTCCTACAGCTCATTCTTTTGGGTGCATATGCTTCAAATTTTTTGGGATTCATTGGGTCATGCCAAGTTCCGTAGCTAGTTTATTATTTTGTTGGTGCAAGGGTTGGGAAACATAATTCAGATATCTGGAATTTGGTCCCAGGATGTTTGATGTGGATCATTTGGTGGAATGGAATCATCACTCCTTCAAGAATACTATTGACTAAAATTTGCAAGTATGCAAAAATTTTGGAAATAATTAAATTCTACCTCATCTGGGGTCTGTTCTCCCCGGAGTCTTCGCCCATCAAACAAGTATGCAATGAGTTGAACTCGGATCACATATCAGTCATGAGTTTCCGAGCTGGGTGCTTGTTTGATCTAAAAGAACACCTCATTGCCATCCTACAATCAAACAAGACCCACAGAGATTAAAAAAGGGACGAAACTGGAAAAGGAGGCAGCACACTTTGTTGATGCAAACAGGAAGTTTTATTAAAAAGCTAAAAAAGGCAACTCTAACAAAAGCAAAATTAAAAGTGATATGGCATGAAGGATACTAATCCCACAGTTAATATAAACTAGAAATTTATATTGAAAAGTATACAATGGAATGTGCACATAGGCACCCATGGATAAAATAAGAAAGAAGAGATCACTGTTTGTTCAAGAAGTGACAATTTGAGTCCCAAGAATCCAACCAACCAATATGGTAGAGCAATCCAACACTAAATTCAGCTCAACTAAGGTTGTTTAGCCTTTAGCCCTCATTTAATACAAGGACTAAAGATAAGCAATGCAAACATTAAAATTCACTAGTCTTAATAAAAATTCTTGAAACATTTTGCAAATTGGTAATTTAAATTTTGTCCATCAGACCAAAACAGTTTCAATTTGATTCCACATCCAGCTATTTCCAAGTAAATGAGTGTTCTTTATAGTAGCTAAAAGTACCAAACCAATCATATATGATTTACACCAATTTTAGGGCATTGATTCTCCCACACTTGTTAGTGAACATCATTTGTACACATCACTCGTTTCGCATAATAAATGTGCACGTCATGAGTGTGTACATCATGACCGTAATAATGGACGCTGTGGGTATGGAGTGTAATATAATGAATGTGAAGTAATATTTTCCGAAAAATTAATCACATATATTCCTAAATCTAAACTAACATGTGTTAACATACCTCACATAGTTCAACATCATTGCAAACAATCCTATAGTACCAACTGCCAACACACCATATTAGAACCACATAACACCATATAATATAGGCTATATAGCTATATTTTTCACATAACACCAAGTGTATACAAAGGTTTTTAAATTTTGCTCAAACATACATGAAACATACTTAGCATAGTGACAACACACCATTTTTCACCACAAAATAACACTAACATAACATGATGACACAAACCCAGAAAAATTAAGCCAAAACAATGAACACCCAGATGAAAAAATTTAATTCCCAAAAAAAAAAAAAAAAGATATAAAACCTGGCCTTTGACTTTGAGATTAATGTGTGCAGACTGATCCATAGGCTTCTTGTCTTCCTCTTGTCCTCCTGTACCAACACCAGTACCGCCACCTCCTACTGTTGCAGACATCTTCACAATTCTCACTCTCTTTTAAACCACTCAGAACTCTCTCTCTCTCAATCTGTCAATCTCAGAATCCCTTTGTGGGTTTTGCTTTTGGGTTCTCTCTCTCTCTCCGCCAATACATATAGGAAAAAAAACTCTGCACGCACAAAGAAAAGAGACTCCGAATCAGCGAGCACGACCTACTAAGCGTTACACACACGCTACTATAATTTTTCTCACTCGCGGGAATGGCATTATCGTAATTTTAAAGTTAGTTAATTACGAGGTCGTCCTTGTTTTGATGAGGTGGCGTTTGTATTTGAGCGAGTAATTTTAGTTTTGGAATAAACTTCTTCTCAAAAAAAAATAAAACAAAAAAAAAGTTTTGGAATAAACTGAAATTAAGAAAGGTTTGGATTCCGGTGGGGGATAGACTATAGAGGAATCCATTGAAAAGGTGGTGTGGGGAATGGACGGATGTAATTGAGTGAGAGAGGAATCGGACGGGTGAGAATGTGTGGATGAGGGTAACTCAGTGGTCATCTTTGGTTGGATTCTGGGTCAGTTTTTGTTTTGGTAATGGGGTTTTTGATTGGCGAGTACGATGTGTACTTTATTTTTAAAATGGGTTTTTTTTTTATGACTTTTTATGACTTTTGAAGGGATCGGATTCTTCCTTATCCAGTACCAGTGGTCACTGTAATTGAAACCGGTTCAACCCGTTTGAAGTTGCAATTTATGGTTAATAGGGCATGTTTGGTAGGGTAATTTCAGCAACAGTTTTTAATATTTAAACATTAAAAATTGTGGGTCTAAAAAAATAACACATTTGATAAGAGATTTCATTTAAGAGTATTTGAGTTACATTTCTCATTTTAAGGTGTTTAAACACTGAATTTAAAAAGCTTTTTCTACCGATTTTTTATTTTTAAATAACATTACTGGTACTTTTATAAATATTTAGAAAACTATGAAACCCAATGATAAGACTTAACATAACTACCACTCTCTTTTTCTCTCACGCTCACCTCATTTTTTTCTTTTTTTATTCTTTCACTTTTTCTCCATTCTCTCTCACATGTACTCATTTAATAAATACTAGTCTCTTAGCACGCGCTCACGTAGAGTCAAATCTTTTATCTCACTCTTCCTTCTCCACTATATACTCTACAAATAAAAACATGTTACATGTCCATCTAATTTATTAAATGCTAAATTTATGCCTTCTATTATTTCAATTTCCTAAAATAAATAAATAAATAACCCGTCATATTTAGGTAATTGAAATAATAGAAGACATAAATTTAGTATTTAATTAATTAGATATACATGTGGCATGTTTTTATTTGTGGAGTATATAGTAGAGCAGGAAGAGTTGGATAGAAGATTTGGACTCGCTCACGCGCGTGCTCAGAGGCTCTTCTATTATTTGGGTAATGATTAATTTAGAGCATTTATTATAATTTGGGATTACTACATTTTCCAATCACAAAAAAAAAAAAAAAAAAAACACCTAGGGGTAAAAAAAAAAAAAAAAAAAAAAAAAAAAAAAAAAAAAAAAACCTAGGGGTGTGATGCACGGTTAAATAATTTTTCATCACACCCTTAGGTTTATCTATTTATTTATTTGGTGATTGGAAAATATAGTAATCCCAAATTATAATAAATGCTCTAAATTAATCCTTACCCAAACAATAGAAGAGCCTCTGAGCATGCGCGTGAGTGCGTGCTCAGAGGCTAGTATTCCATAAATATCATCTAATTTTTTTTTTTGTGTTGCTTCTAATGTGATTGTTAATAGATTAATTTTTGAAACATTTCTATAATTAGAATTAGAATTTGTAGAAGATTGTTCATTAAAAAAAGCAACAAAAAATTACATCCACCCATATATATGTCAGGGTATGAAAGCAAATGTTTATGATTCAACGTCTTATATTGAGCCTACCAATTGTTTCACAGCAACATTTGCAACAAACCTGTTGTGTAATTGTAAGAGGCAAATGAAGCCACGTTAGAATAACACCATTGTCACATTAATTTAAATTGTCAAATACACATATTCCACATAAACATATAATGTAATACAATGTGTGGTAAATAGAGAAGTTAGGATGTTTTTTTTTGAAATACCTTGTTTACCGGATATACACTATCGTGAAGTGAGTTTTGTCCCATCCTAGCTTTTAAGCATGATATGATGTTGGATTGTGTTTCCTTCATATTGACAATACACATCTTTTATCAATTAAACTCATTCATAATATTAAATATGAAACCAAAATGAAAAAATTCAACTTATTTGGTAGGCGTTAAAATCTTGAAATATACCTAGGATGAATGCAACGAAATCTCTTTGTACAAAATATTCTTCGTGTGAACTCTTTCCTCCCCAGGTATTGTTCCTTTCTGAACTAATAGTTTCGTGGTAGATTGAGATACCCCTCTTGATAGGGCCACGCATACAATTGGCTGTGGCTAAAAACATGATCAGGAAGATATATGCCAACATTGGGAATTGTTTGACCTTGTGCTTTGTTAATTGTAAGTGCAAAACTAAAGCGTATTGGAAATTGACGCCTTATCATCACAAATGGGAGATGCACATTTTATGTAGTTTTCAAAGGAATTCTTGGTAGAAACACACGTGTTCCAGCATATTGTCCAGTCAAAATTTCTGCATCAATTACATTATTAAAACACCCACGACATAGTAATCTTGTACCGTTACATAAACCCACTTTTGAATCTATATTTCGCAATAGCATTATTGGAGCACCTTTTTTCAGCCTTAGGATATGTAGTGGTAAACCTCTTGGAGATATAGAATTTAAGAAATCTTGTTGATATAAATGTTGTGTATCATCTTCAACTTGATCAAACGAATATAACTTTTGTTCTTCTCCTGGAAATTGTGTGATTATCTTCTCATTAAGTTTATCCACATCCTCATTAATTGGTGTTAACAATGCCCTATCAACCATGTATCTTGCATTGTAGGCATGATTTTGCAAATCTGTAAAAACTTGTTCAATTAGTTGAGCAATTGAATGATCACCCTCCCATGGTATTGCCATAGAAGACGGAACTTTAATTAGATCGTCTATTGCAAATGGTTCAATTCCATCACCAATGCGCCTTATGTACTCTGAAAATTGTTGATCGTTAATAAATCTCATGTTTTGAGTTAAATGTAAGATCTTGATATATCTCCATAATGGGGAGTTGACTATACATGCATCTAACAACTCTACCTTTGTGCCTTTGGGAATAACAGGAAGTACTTGACAAAAATCTCCTCCCAGTATTAGCACCTTTCCACCAAAAGGTGAATTAACTTCCATAAGATCCTACAATGTTCTATCTAATGCTTCAAGTGCACGTCGATTCACCATAGGAGCTTCGTCCCAAATAAGCACTACCGCACGTCTAATGAGTTCAGCCAAATCAGATTGTTTACTTATAGAGCAAGTTGATGATGCTTCAGGAATTAAAGGTATTTTAAATCTTGAATGTGCTGTTCTTCCACCAGGTAGTAATGTTGCTGCAATACCAGATGTTGCTGTGGCAATTGCGATATGACCATCACTTCTTAAAAATGCTAGTAATGCGCGATACAAAGATGTTTTTCCAGTTCCTCCTGGACCATCCACAAAGAATGCCATTGTTTGTTTACGTTGAATGACTTCCATTATTGTGTTATAAGCAAATTTTTTATCGTTATTCAACTTGTCCACTAATGTCAATTCTTCATTATCCATAGGAATGGTAAGCTCATCTTGTATGATTCTAGGCATGGATGAACTTTCATCAGATGTTGTAGTTATTGTCGACAAATCAAATTCTGTGATACGTTTGCCATGTTGTGATAGTAATAGTTTTAAATCATTTAGAAGCCTATTTGTACGAACTACACCCGTTGTGATAGATGATGATGGATAATCATCAACCATATGCAAGTAGAACTCATTCCACAAATCTCATACTCTAGTTGGTTCACAGAATACCAATATAGTTGCAAACAATCTTCTCAAAGCTGATGGCATTCTAATGTTTGCTGCCTCAAGCATACATTGTCATATGCTATTATCATTCTCTAATAAACCCCTCTGTTCAGCTGCTTGCTTAAAAGTTGGGTAGGTTATCCCATTCACAGTTAGCAAATCTTGAAATCCTGTTGGTCCTTTCACATGGTTCAAAATGACACGCAAATAAAATCTTTCTCCCTCTGATGGTGAAACAGTATATATCCTGCCAGTTACCTTTTTATGAGATATTCTTCGTCTCCAACTTTTACTATTCCTATTCCAACAATAATGCTCAGGGAATTCTTTATATAGGTATTGCCTTGCTTCTGCATCAATGGTATTCATAGTAAAAAATTCAGTGAGCATTGTTTTTTTGTTTTGTTCCGAAATATTTTCAATTGGTTGTTGCCTTCGAAACCTCACTTGATGTTGGTTTTGTAAATGAATTTGTAACCGTTCCACAGAGTGGTACATTTGATACATTGAAAAATTGAATATCTTCCAAAATGCTTTTGGAGCACATATCCATCTTACATCAACATATTGTTGTACCTCATCATAATTTGGCTCTGGCCTCACTTCAACATATACGCGATCAGGACCCTTATACACATATTTGTATAAGTACTTCACACTTTTTATGCTAGAACATATCTCTAAATTAATGTGACAATAATATTTTAGAAGCAACCAAGGATTATACGGAATAACCCAACTATTGTCATCCATCAAATTTCGTTGATTGTTCAAAGGCACTGGGTTATTTGTGTCATGTCTTCTGTAGACAGGATATGAGTCATTACCTTGGTAAGTCTCCCGAGAGAAAGGCTTTGGGTAGGATTTTTTACACTTCCCATTTTTCATGCAAGGTGATCTTTGATTTTGTGTTCCATAAGGACCATGTATCATATGTCTAAGTACTGCACTGTGCAATTGAGGCTCATCATCCTTAGAAGGTATTTCAGCTCGTACAATGCGATCATAATCATCCGGGCCATGTAATTTATCATTGTCATCTAAAATTAGAAGCATGTGGACATGTGGTAAACCCATTTTTTGAAATTCAAAGGCATGCACATGAGCAACAACTCTTCCAAGAACCCCTTTGTTAATGATATCATCCTTAAACTCTTCAAATTTTGCTTTAAAAATCCTTGCCAATAACTCTGGTCGATCTTGCGAAATTTGTCCTAGTAAAAGCTCATTTCTTATTTCCTCCCACCCTAGATTGCACGTCATTGTAATGAATAAATCTGGCTTTCCAAACTTTTGAACCAAATTCATAGCATCTTGAAAGCGTTGAACCATATCGCATGGACTTCTCACAAATGATGATGGTAGAATGGTCCTATGCCCCACATTTCCTATTATTAGATG
Organism: Quercus suber; assembly: GCF_002906115.3. NCBI lineage: Eukaryota > Viridiplantae > Streptophyta > Magnoliopsida > Fagales > Fagaceae > Quercus > Quercus suber. The sequence goes on along the minus strand of NW_027069523.1, from coordinate 628,769 downwards.
TGTAGTTAACATCAGTACTGTTAGGTTCTAAAGATTTAGGATTTGATGTATTTAGAATTCTAATGTGTAATGTTGGCAAACCATGATCAAAACAATATGTTTAGTCTTGTTTAGGCTTGCTCAAAGTTGTGTAATTCATGTAAAGTTGGAATCGAGAGGCTGCAGATGCATTGGTGCATTTTGGCCTGGCTCGATCGATCGAAAGTTAGCCAAAATATTTTTCTGTAGAATTTCCAACTCAACCCTATCTCATTAAACGTTTTAGGTTTTATGTTTTTACCCTAGGTATATAAGGTAAAACCCTAGCCATGTTTTTGAGAGTTGCTCTAGTTGTATTGTTGCTCATATTTTGCTGTTTGTGTGAATCTCTTGTGAGATCCTTGAAGAGCTTTCCTTTACATAAACTTAGGGTTTTCAAGGTAGAGATTACTTCAATATCTTGATGATTAACTCAGTTGCTGCTATTGGAGCTTAAAGAAAAATAAGCGAGGGTGCTTGTATCTTGTAGAGAATCCAAGAAAGAAGGAGTTCGTGGATTCAAAGCTTGCACGTGGTCGTATCAGTAAGTTCTACTAGTGGGTAGCATTAGGAAGTCGAGCGTGGGCGCTTGTAAGTCCTTTTGTATGAACTTCGATTCTTTCATATAGTGGATTCAAGTTTACCTTGAGGATAGCTAGGTCAAATCCTCCCCAGGTTTTTACCGTGTCGTTTCCTGGGTCATCATATTATTGTGTTATTTACTTTTCTGCTGTTTTATATTTTTTATATGATTGTTTGATTGTGATAACCTAGATTTGCATAATTTGACTAAGTTAATCACTTGGCTAATTAACTAGGCTAATCTGGTTGGGTTCAGTGGTCTAAAAACTGTTCAAATGGTATCAGAGTAGGTAGTTCTCTTGTTGTAGATCTTTTGATCTCTGAGCTGATCTTTGACCCCTGTTATCATGGAACATGGACACTCTCTTGTTGTTCCTCCTCACTTTGATGAGAATAACTATGCTTATTGAAAAATAAGGATGAAAGCATTCTTGAAATCTATTGATGAGAGGATTTGAAATTCCGTTGAGTACGGATGGGAGAAGCCCACTACTCCTATGAGTGGCAAACTTCTCAAAAAGAAGCAGCTGGGTTCAATAGTAAAACTATGAGTGTCATCTTTAATGCTGTTTTTATGGAGGAATTTAAGAGAATCTCTAATGTTGAGGTTGCTCATACTGCTTAGAAAATCCTCTAGACTGTGTATGAAGGCACAAAGGCAGTTAAAATTAATAAATTGCAGCAATTAACTTCTAGATTTGAAAGCATTAGGATGTCTGATGACGAATCTTTTGATGAATTCTATACTAAACTGAATGATATTTTTAATTCTGCTTTTAATCTGGGTGAAATCTATGATCAACCTAAAATTATTAGGAAGATTCTTAGATCATTGACTGAGGACTTTAGATCCAAAGTGACTGCCATTACTGAGAGTAAGGATATGGACTCCATCCCTATTGATGAGCTTGTAGGATCTCTTCAGTCCTATGAGTTAGACCTACCTAAAGCTAGCAAATTCAAGTCAATGGCTCTTAAGTCAGTTGATGATGTTGAGGTTGGTGGATTTGATGACGAGTTCTCTGCTATAGAGATTGCTTACTTTGCCAAAAATTTTAGAAATTTTCTTAGGAATAGTAATAGAAAGGCAAGAGGTACAAACACTGCTGAACCTAGAAACTTTAGGAAAAATGATCCCACTAAGATTAATAACTTTGAAAAACCTAGAGAAAAAGTAAGTCAATCTTTCAATAATTCTTTGGGTTCTCTATGTTTTGGATGTCAAGGGTATGGTCATGTTAAATTTGAATGTCCTACATTCTTGAGGTCTAAGGATAAAGTTATGATTGTAACCCTTAGTGATAATGAGGTTTTTGATGATGAGTCTGGATGTGATGAGGATGGAAACTGCATTGCTTTCACTGCTACTGCTGTAGTCAATGAAAACGTGTCTGTTGAAGAGAACCCTTCTGATGGGGAACTCTCTGAGGATGAAGATCTTCAAGAGGCCTATAATAAACTTTGCAAAGTTGCTGCAAAGGATGCTATGAATGTTAAACTTGGCCTGAAGAAAATTGAATCTCTTGAACTTGATAAGAAGAATTTGCTTGTTAAATTATTTGATACTAATGATCTTTTGAACCATGTGAAATTTGAGAATATACTCTTACTTGATAAAGTTAAAACTTTGGAATATGATTTAACTGTTGCTAGATTTGGTAGTTCTAAACTTGACCAAATGTTGAATGTTCAAAAGTATCATTCTGACAAATCTAGTTTAGGTTATGTTAAAAGCATCTTTGTGTCTGCACCAAATTTCACGAACTTTGTTCCTTCATCTTCTTCTAAATCTTCCGTGAGCGAAGTTGTGAGTGAAACTGTCAAACTCTCTGTGAGTGAGGTTGTCAAACCTACAGAAGTCTCACATCCTAGGAAGAGTAGGTTGATCTGGGAAAGTCTAAACCTAAAGAGTCTACCTTTTCTAAGGACAAGATGCATGGTAAACCTACTTGAGTTTGTCATTTTTGTGGAAAGTCTGGACACATTCGTCTTAACTGTTACAAGCTTCAAGCTGCTAAGAAAGCAAACAAACCAAAAGTGTCTGTGCCTCAAGCACAAGATCCTATGGCACTCATTGGTGAATTGGAAAAGACGTTAAACCTTTATTCCAATCCTAGAATTGGAAATCACTTGAACGTGAATAGGAACTCCAATGCTCGTGGTGCATCTAAAAGGTTTTGGATGCAAAAGACTCGATCTAATTGAGTCTTTCTGACATGGTTCTTATGCTTCATTGCTCTACTCTTTTGTGACCATTTTTTTCTTGGTTTTTGTGCTGTTTTGTTTCTAGAATTTGCATTGCATAACATTCATGTATTTCATTCTAGGATTTTTTTTTAAATAAAAAAAAAAAAGGGAAAGCAAATTGTGTTTGACATTATTTTTCTTAGTTTTTGAAAACAAGGTTGGTCAATTTATTTACACATAACATGTCTTGTGTACCTTATTTAGTTTTGATGAGCTTATTTATTGCACTTGACTAGTTGAAACTTTGTAGTGCATGTTGTGTGGGAAAGATGTTTATGGTTTTTGATCACTTTGTCTTAATCTTGAAGTCACATGTCATTTGATTGTCAGACTTGATCTTTTTGAGAAAAGTATAAATAACCATCTTACCACTATTCACTAGCTAATCATGAACACCTTAGTGCATATCGTAAGATTCTGTGCTCGAGAAAGTGTAGCATATGCACAAAAAGAACATAAGATGTAGCCTCGGTTTAATTGCTTAATGCTTAAAATTGGTGTGTACTATTAGGCTTGATGCCAAATCACATAATTAAAACTGGTGTGTACTATTAGGTTTGATGCCAAATCACATAACTAAAATCTGTGTGTACATTATGAGGCAAAATTCAAGAAACTTACATGATTGCAAACTTATGTTCTAGGAGATGTGAGAGTTATATGATGTAACTCTTTAGGTGGTAGTTTCTTTTGAATTCTATGTGATGGATTTTGTAGACTCTATGATTAATTGCTATTCACATATCACCTCACATGTATCTCAAGTTTTTACTAGTTGCACACACTACACAAGTTACTCTTTGCTAAACACTGTACATGTTATTGTGTGTATTTTTGGTCTGACCAACCAAGTTTGAAAATACCTTGAGTAATATGCAAAACTTTTTTTTTTTTTTTTTGCTTGAGAATTTAAAGGGAGTATGGCTGAATTTTTCTTTGAAAAACTGGGCTTAAAACTTAGGTTTTTGAAAAAGCATTTCATCTCATACTCATGCATTTTGTTCATCAATTTTAATGCTTTGAGAAGTTGTGCCCAAAATGTGGTTGTTGTTTTTCAAAACTGTGTTTTAAAAAAAAAAAAAAAATTTTGTGAGCCTCTACCTGTTTCGATCGATCCATTCTGTTTTTCAATCGATCGAAAATTTCTTAAAATCCTTTTGGTAGTCACGGATTGATTCGATCGATCAAATGTAATTTTCGATCAATCGAATATCGCGAATTAGGTTTTTTAAAACACTGTTCTTGACTTTTTCAAATCACTTTTTCAAAAAGTTTCAAAACCTTTTCTCTCTTTTCGACTCGACAAGCTCACTCAATAATTTTTTTGTCGTTTTCCTCCAGATATTTTGCAAGGTTTTTGTCCTCTAAGGCTGGTAAGTCCATTTTACCCCTCATTTTTCTTTTATTTTCAAGTTTCATGCATTTTTCATGCATTTATTCTTCAAATTTTGGGACCTATTCTTTTTGGGGATTTTCATGATTCAAGCCTTTTTAAGTGAAATTGATCATTGGGTTTTTTTTGGGACTTGATATAAACATGATATTGAAGGTTTAATTTGGTCAATTTTGTGATTTGTGAAACATTGAAAATTCTAAGGCTTGAAATTGATCCGAATTGGGGATTTGTTTAAATTGGGTTCAATTGATGCAATTGGCTTGTTGATTTGATGTCATTGATCATTATATTATGTTTTCTAGCTTGTGTGATGATCAATTAGTCAAATGTTTTCAAAATTTTAACAAGTGGTTTTCAATTTTGGGGTTTTTTTCTTTTAGAAACTCTGTGCTCAAGCCAATTGTGTGAAATTGAACTTAATTTGAACTTAGTTTACTGCATTAGAACATGCATCATGACATTATATTTGTTCATGCATCATATAGATTTTTTTTCTATTTTTTTTTTGTGCTAACTTACAGTCTACCCTTGGTTTGTGCTTTATTTTGTTCTTTTGGTTCTTCTTGTGTCTTTGTCCTTTCCTTAGCATCATGCCTAGGAAGACTAGAGCTCGTAGGTCGGTTCCCTCACCTTCTCCTCCCCCACCTTCTTTTGATCGTGAGAAGTTTCCGAGTGAGAAAAACCAAGAGATTTTTGTTACCCTAAACCTTAGACGTAAGATATGGGTTGAGCGTTTTGTTGTGTTAGATGAGCTTGATCCTGCCATTAGGGCAAATTTTGAGCGTCGGGGCTGGTTACCTTTGTTGGATATTTCAGATCCTCCTCCTCCAGCTACCCTGATTAGAGAGTTTTTTTCGAACATCTCTATTCACATCTATAATTCCAACACTTTGGTAAAGAGTTGGATACGATGTGTAGAGTACACCATTACTCCTACAGTAGTGGCTGATGCTCTAGGGATACCTTTGGTCCAGCACCCTGTCTACCCTTATGATGTGTCTCCTCTTTTGAGTGATGTCATATCATATATCATTGGGTCTTCTATCTAGTGGGGTTCTGATCCTCGGATCACCACTGCTGAGCTATCTGAGTTGCATTATCTCTTTTTTAGGATAGCATGTCATTCTATCTGGCCTATTTCTCATCTTCACACCATTCCTCTCGAGCGGTGTGTCTTTTTGTACGCTCTTGTTACTGATGCTCCTATTAGTTTTCCTCACTTGTTTCTTTGTTGTTTGAACGAAGTTTATAGGAGTTCATCTTCCTCTCATGCTCTTGTCCATCCTATTTTTATTCATAGTATTTTGTTATATCTTGGTCTAGATGGTTTCCCTTCTTCTGAGCCCATACATGTTATTGCTCCCATAGGTGCGTCTTTTCTTAGACAGAGGGCTGCTCATCTTCAAGCTGGGTCTAAACACCCTAGGTCTGAGCCTTCTGGTACCGCACCTCCTCTTTCTTCTTCTACAGGTCCTACTGGTGAGGATGTTCCTGGTCCTGTTGGTGATACTACTGCTGCTGATGTTCCTCCATCTCCTTCGGATGACTTTGATAGATGTCGTACCTTAGAGACTATCATGACCGTTCAAGTGGCTTATAGTCAGATTTTGGTGGACTTGCTTAATGAGATCTGTGCCTTATAGGCTGACTTAGCGCATCTTCGTTCACCCTCACTACCTCCTTTTGATGATGGCATGTGATTGTCCTTTGGCATTCCGTCACAAAAAGGAGGAGTAGAGTTTTGACACTGTAGAGGAGTTTTTGTAGTTAGGAGGAGTATTTCTTTTGTTTTGTGGAGCTAGTGGAAATATTAGGTTGTATCTAGGTGCTTCACTTTGTATATCATTTTTTTTTTTGGCTATTCATGATAGGGGGAGTTACATTTATTTTGATATACATGTTTCTTGTTGCTTGTGTTCACTGCTTATTGATTTATATTTATGAGTTATTCATTGATATATGTCTTTATTATGTGTTGTGTGAAACATACAAGAATGTTTTATTTGTGTTGTATCTAACTTAAGGGGAGAGTTAGTTTACATATCTGTTGATTTACTGTTTTTCTGTCACACATGCGTTTATGCATTTGTTGAGTGTTTCAGGAATATACAGGTTGATTCAATTAAGCTGCTGTCTACATTTGCAACTGATGGATAGTAGTTAGGATTGAATTTGTGTTTATAAGCATTATTTTTGTAAAGGGTTTTTATTTGTAAACTTTGAGCTATTAATTTGTGTTTTGTTACAGATTGCCAAAGGAGGAGTTTGTTATGTTCTAAAGACTTAAGATTTGATATGTTTAGAACTCTAATGTGTAATGTTGGCAAACCATGATCAAAACAATATGTTTAGTCTTGTTTAGGCTTGCTTAAAGTTGTGTAATTCATGTAAAGTTGGAATCAAGAGGCTGCAGATGCATTGGTGCATTTCGGCCTGGCTCGATCGATCGAAAGTCAGTTAGAATGTTTTTCTGCAGAATTTCTAACTCAACCCTATCTCATTAAACGTTTTGGGTTTTATGTTTTTGCCCTAGGTATATAAGGCAAAACCCTAGCCATGTTTTTGAGAGTTGCTCTGGTTGTATTGTTGCTCATATTTTGCTGTTTGTGTGAATCTCTTGTGAGATCCTTGAGAAGCTTTCCTTCACATAAACTTAGGGTTTTTAAGGTAGAGATTACTTCAATTTCTTGATGATCAACTCAGTTGCTGCCATTGGAGCTTAAAGAAAAACAAGCAGAGGTGCTTGTATCTTGTGGAGAATCCAAGAAAGAAAGAGTCCGTGGATTCAGAGCTTGCACGTGGTCGTGTCTGTAAGTTCTACTGGTGGGTAGTATTAGGAAGTCGAGCGTGGGCGCTTGTAAATCCCTTTGTATGAACTTTGATTCTTTCATATAGTGGATTCAAGTTTACCTTGAGGATAGTTAGGTCAAATCCTCCCCAAGTTTTTTCCGTGTAGTTTCCTGGGTCATCATATCATTGTGTCATTTACTTTTCCGTTGTTTTATATTTTTGATATGATTGTTTGATTGTGATAACCTAGATTTACATAATTTGACTAAGTTAATCACTTAGCTAATTAACTAGGCTAATCTGGTTGGGTTAAAGGGTCTAAAAACCGTTCAAGTACTATTAGGATGAAATCTGCATTCATTGGTAAAAAAATAAATTTGGCATAAAATTAAATGGCACAACATAAATGTACATTACCAGCATAATTTTCTCCTGCTTGGAAAGCATCTTGAAGGCCTTGGTATTGTTCTGCCCAAAGAGCTTCTTGATTTTGTCGTATCCACCTAAGCTTATGCGATTCTATCTTCACATGCATATCGACACCATATTGTTGCAAAAGATGCCCTCCATGTAAGAGCGTTGACATAGGTCCTGGGCGAATCTTTCACAATAGAAATTGAAGAGAAACAAAATATTATTTGCATATTGTAGTTAGATACATGTTAAGTAATTAGAGCAAAAGAGTTAAAAAGTATAAACCTGAAACCGGTATGCATAAAATTCACGACATGTGACCGTATTATTATTTGCACAGGTGGTATTAATATCCCATCCATACGTTCCAAACGGAAATAGCAATGGATATTGTAGTGGATCATAATATCCAGCTACATCTGGAATAGTAATAGGCTGTCCAGATATCGTTTCTACCAATATATTCCTTCCATATTACTGTCCGGCTTCATCACCTCCTACAACAAAAGCTGCCACTTGAGAAGCTGTGGGAAGACAATATTGAGGTTGATTTGGATGTTGTTCTTTGATTATGAGTTTACATTGATGTAAATCTCCCCTCTGAGCTAGTTGACGAAACTCCTTAACAAATGGATTTTCTCGGTCTAAAATAGTTTTTACACGTTGGACAATATGTGCACGAAGGTCTTGTGATTCACTCAGTCTATGCTCAATTTCATTGTCCGTGTCATAGATGTATAATTGTAAATAACGCGGCCTATCATTTGTTGGCAAAAGACTACCAATTCTGTGATATATGGAAACCTGGGCTTGAAAAGTATAAATTCCGCGACTTGTTGATGCCATACTGTCATCTTGAATATTAGCTCTGATACCATGTTAAATGGAGAATATTATCAAACGCAATGTGTTATATATCATGTTGTGTATGCTAGAGTGGATGCGGAAGAGAAGCATAGAATAAGAACATCAAGAACACGAGGGTTACGTGGTTCAGCCTTAACGGCCTACATCCACGGAGGAATCTCTTAAGGGCTACATCTTTATTGTGTAGGAGTGTAGTACAATAACCTGTGTTATAATGAACCCTAACATGAGTATATATAGGCGACTAAACCCTAGACTACTAGTACAAGTAGGACTGGGCTTGGGCCTATTACATTGGGCTAATATCTGTCTAATATATATCTCTAACATACATGAACACCCATTGAGGTGAATGCAAAATTGTGATTGTGAGACCGTATAAATTGCCTAAAATGTCGACCTTGTTCAGATTGTTCACAAAATAAATCCATCAATGGTTCTGAGATTGGTAAGCTGGGAAAAGATATTTTTCCTTTCATACAGCACATCGTGGAAGACTCACTGCAGAAAAGTCGTGCGTTACAAAATGGACATATCTCTGCTGGAAAGCACTGGCGCCGCACCCGCGTCCGATACGCACCGACGCAGCAACGCGCCGCGGACACCGTTGACCGCGTGTCCGTGCCGTGTCGGCCACGTGGCGAAGCCGACTCGCACCGACGCGGCTCAAATCGGGCCGACTCGGCTCGATTCGGGCCGTTTCGGCCGAAACCGACGATACGGCCGGTTCAGGCCGAAATTAAAAAAAAAAAAAAAAAGGTGCAAAACGCACCGTTTGATTTTTTTTTTTTTTTGTGCTAACTTGCAGTCTACCCTTAGTTTGTGATTTATTTTGTTCTTTTGGTTCGATGTCATTGATCATTATATTATGTTTTCTAGTTTGTGTGATGATCAATTAGTCAAATGTTTTCAAAATTTTAACAAGTGGTTTTCAATTTTGGGGTTTTTTTCTTTTAGGAACTCTGTGCTCAAGCCAATTGTGTGAAATTGAACTTAATTTGAACTTAGTTTACTGCATTAAAACATGCATCATGACATTATAATTGTTCATGCATCATATAGATTTTTTTTTTGTGCTAACTTGCAGTCTACCCTTAGTTTGTGATTTATTTTGTTCTTTTGGTTCTTCTTGTGTCTTTGTCCTTTCCTTAGCATCATGCCTAGGAAAACTAGAGCTCGTAGGTTGGTTCCCTCACCTTCTCCTTCACCACCTTTTTTTGACCGTGAGAAGTTTCCGAGTGAGAAAAACCAAGAGATTTTTGTTACCCTAAACCTTAGACGTAAGATATAGGTTGAGCGTTCTGTTATGTTAGATGAGCTTGATCCTGCCATTAGGGCAAATTTTGAGCGTCGGGACTGGTTACCTCTGTTGGATATTTCTAATCCTCCTTCTCTAGCTACCATGATTAGAGAGTTCTTTTCTAACATCTCTATCCGCATTTATGATTCCAACACTTTGGTAAAGAGTTGGATACGAGGTGCAGAGTACACCATTACTCCTACAGTAGTAGCTGATGCTCTAGGGGTACCTTTGGTCCAGCACCCTATCTACCCTTATGATGTGTCTCCTCTTTTGAGTGATGTCATGTCATACATCACTGGGTCTTCTATCCAGTGGGGTTCTGATCCTCGGATCACCACTGCTGAGCTATCTGAGTTGTATTATCTCTTTTTTAGGATAGCATGTCATTCTATTGGGTCCATTTCTCATCTTCACACCATTCCTCTCGAGCGGTATGTCTTTTTGTACGCTCTTGTTACTAATGCTCCTATTAGTTTTCTTCACTTGTTTCTTTGTTCTTTGAACGAAGTTTATAGGAGTTCATCTTCCTCTCATGCTCTTGTCCATCCTATTTTTATTCATAGGATTTTGTTATATCTTGGTCTAGATGGTTTCCCTTCTTCTGAGCCCATACATGTTATTGCTTCCATAGGTGCGTCTTTTCTTAGACAGAGGGCTGCTCATCTTCGAGCTGGCTCTAAACACCCTAGGTCTAAGCCTTCTAGTACCGCACCTCCTCCTTCTTCTTCTACAGGTCCTGCTGGTGAGGATGTTTCTGATCCTGTTGGTGATGCTGCTGCTGATGTTCCTCCACCTCCTTCGGATGACTTTGATATACGTCGTACCTTGGAGACTGTTATGACCATTCAAGCGGCTTATAGTCAAATTTTGGTGGACTTACTTAATGAGATTTGTGCCTTACGAGCTGACTTAGTGCACTTCGTTCACCCTCACCACCTCCTTTTGATGATGGCATGTGATTGTCCTTTGGCATTCCGTCACAAAAAGGGGGAGTTGAGTTTTGACATTGTAGAGGAGTTTTTGTAGTTAGGGGGAGTATTTTTTTTGTTTTATGGAGCTAGTGGAGATATTAGATTGTATCTAGTTGCTTCACTTTGTATATCATTTTTTTGGGGCTATTCATGATAGGGGGAGTTACATTTATTTTGATATACATGTTTCTTGTTGCTTGTGTTCACTGCTTATTGATTTATATTTATGAGTCATTCATTGATATAAGTCTTTATTATGTGTTGTGTGAAACATACAAGAATATTTTATTTGTGTTGTATCTAACTTAAGGGGAGGGTTAGTTTACATATCTGTTGATTTACTGTTTTTCTGTCACACATGCGTTTATGCGTTTGTTGAGTGTTTCAGGAATATACAGGTTGATTCAATTGAGCTGCTGTCTACACTTGCAACTGATGGATAGTAGTTAGGATTGAATTTGTGTTTATGAGCATTATTTTTGTAAAGGGCTTTTATTTGTAAACTTTGGGCTATTAATTTGTGTTTTGTCACGGATTACTAAAGGGGGAGTTTGTTAAGTTCTAAAAGCTTAGGATTTGATGTATTTAGAACTCTAATATATAATATTGGCAAACCATGATCAAAACAATATGTTTAGTCTTGTTTAGGCTTGCTCAAAGTTGTGTAACTCATGTAAAGTTGGAATCGAGAGGCTGCAGATGGATTGGTGCATTTCGGCCTGGCTTGATCGATCGAAAGTTAGACTCGATCGATCGAAAGTCGGCTAGAATGTTTTTCTGCAGAATTTTCAACTCAGCCTTATCTCATTAAACGTTTTGAGTTTTATGTTTTTGCCTTATGTATATAAGGCAAAACCTTAGCCACGTTTTTTAGAGTTGTTCTGGTTGTATTGTTGCTCATATTTTGCTGTTAGTGTGAATCTCTTGTGAGATCCTTGAGGAGCTTTCCTTTACATAAACTTAGGGTTTTCAAAGTAGAGATTACTTCAACATCTTGATGATCAACTCAGTTGCTGCCATTGGAGCTTAAAGAAAAACAAGCAGGGGTGCTTGTATCTTGTGGAGAATCCAAGAAAGAAGGAGTCCGTGAATTCGGAGATTGCACGTGGTCGTGTCAGTAAGTTCTACTGGTGGGTAGCATTAGAAGGTCGAGCGTTGGCGCTTGTAAGTCCTTTTGTATGAACTTCGATTCTTTCATATAGTGGATTCAAGTTTACCTTGAGGATAGCTAGGTCAAATCCTCCCTAGGTTTTTACCGTGTGGTTTCCTGGGTCATCATATCATTGTGTTATTTATTTTTCTGCTGCTTTATATTTTTGATATAATTGTTTGATTGTGATAACCTAGATTTACATAACTTGACTAAGTTAATCACTTGGCTAATTAACTAGGCTAATCTGGTTGGGTTAAGGGGTCTAAAAACCGTTCAAGTACTATTAGGATGAAATCTGCATTCATTGGTAAATAAATAAATTTTGCATAAAATTAAATGGCATAACATAAATGTACATTACCAGCATAATTTTTTCCTGCTTGGAAAGCATCTTGAAGGCCTTGGTATTGTTCTGCCCAAAGAGCTTCTTGATTTTGTCGTATCCACCTAAGCTTATGTGATTCTATCTTCACATGCATATCGACACGATATTGTTACAAAAGACGCCCTCCATGTAAAAGCGTTGACATAGGTCCTGGGTGAATCTTTCACAATAGAAATTGAAGAGAAACAAAATATTATTTGCATATTGTAGTTAGATACATGTTAAGTAATTAGAGCAAAAGAGTTAAAAGTATAAACCTGAAACCGATATGCATAAAATTCACGACATGTGACCGTATTATTATTTGCACAGGTGGTATTAATATCCCATCCATACATTCCAAACGGAAATAGCAATTGATATTGTAGTGGATCATAATATCCTGCTACATCTGGAATAGTAATAGGCTGTCCAGATATCGTTTCTACCAATATATTCCTTCCATATAACTGTCTGGCTTCATCACCTCCTACAACAACAGCTGCCACTTGAGAAGCTGTGGGAAGGCAATATTGAGGTTGATTTGGATGTTGTTCTTTAATTATGAGTTTACATTGATGTAAATCTTCCCTCTGAGCTAGTTCACGAAACTCCTTAACAAATGGATTTTCTCGGTCTAAAATAGTTTTTACACGTTGGACAATATGTGCACGAAGGTCTCGTGATTCACTCAATCTATGCTCAATTTCATTGTCCGTGTCCTAGATGTATAATTGTAAATAATGCGGCCTATCATTTGTTGGCAAAAGACTACCAATTCTATGATATATGGAAACCTGGGCTTGAAAAGTATAAATTCCGTGACTTGTTGATGCCATACTGTCATCTACATGAACCAAGGAAATCAATACCATACTGGAGGCTGTACTGGTTTGGCCACCGGTATGATATATTTCGAGTACCGGTTAATACCAGTGTACCGTTTTGGGTTTACTGCTATTTTATATATTTCATATATACACACACAAAATCTCTATTTACCATAAAACAACATAACCTCTTGTTTACAATAAAACATTATTTCAATTGTTCATTGCATACAAAATATATGTATATTATTTACATTTTTTTTAGAAACATATTATTTACATGTTTATATTATATAAATTTAATTGTTTGAGAAAAGCCAATATAATATGTTATTCATCTTTATAGGTGAGTTATATACCTAAACGAAAACCCAATAGGCTTTAATTTATCCATCAAAAAAGAAAGAAAAAATGACCAAAAGACAAGACAAAAATTTCAATAAGAGATAGTAATGAGATATGAGATACTATTAGAAAAAACTATTCAATGGGCGGAAGTTGTTAGTACAAAAATATTATAATATTAGAAAAGCTTGTGGGTGGTAATGGTAAACCCAAAAATAAAAATTTAAAAAGCTACCTGTTCTGCTGTTGGAACTCACAAAAGCTGAGGAAAAAAAAAAGCCAACCTGTCATCGCGGCTTCCAAAGTTTATCAAGTTTTTCTAAGTTCACACGTTATTGCTGGTCTACTTCCCACTTCACATTTTCATATCTCAAAACGCATACTCTTTCTCTGTGTTCAAGTTCAAGCTTTTAGTTCCAGCCTCTCTTTCTCTATCTATTACTCTAAGCTTTAAGCCCCATTTCGCAACGTCAACGAATCGATGGTGCCACCATTCACCTCCAGTTAGCAATATCGTCCCAGTGTTAGGCCGAAAAATCAATGGCGTAAAGGGCAAAGAGCTGGAGAGAGCCCATCCAGTGTGAGGAGGAGAAAACCAGTAGATCGGATGGTGTTTTTTGGTCAAGTTCAGTACCGGCCGGTATCCATTAACTGGCCGGAATCCGATATTTACCCCGGTACGGCCCAAACGATTCCGGTATGACCGGTATTTAATCTGGAACGAAATCACTACTTTTTTGTACCGGCCGACCTATCGGAACAGAAAATACCGGCGGTACCGGCCGGTACGGTACGAAATCGTCTTCCTTGATATGAACGCCCATTAAGGTGAATGCAAAATTGTGATTGTGAGACTGTATAAATTGCCTAAAATGTCGACCTTGTTCAGATTGTTCACAAAATAAATCCATCAATGGTTCTGAGATTGGTAAGCTGGGAAAAGATATTTTTCCTTTCACACAGCACATCGTGGAAGACTCACTGCGGAAAAGTCATGCGTTACAAAATGGACATATCTCTGGCGCTTGTAGGCTGAATCTTATCTCTTCCCTACATTCATAAAAGTCTCTTGCACAGTTGTATCTACCTTGCATGTTTGCTTGAACATGCACATTAATCTGATATGTGTTGGCACCTAAGAAAATTGTATAAATAAAATGTTTAAATACATGACATGACGTGTAAACTTTATTAATAGACTGTAATGAGCTTACCATAATTAATGTCGAGATTCAAGTCACTTGGTCCAGCCTCAATGTCATTTGGCATTATATTTGTTAATGTATATTATGATTGGGTTTTAGGCCCAGTTAGTTTACTTGTATAGCACACTTGTACTTATACCACACTTGTACTTGTATTACACTTTACTTGTACCGCACACATATGCCTCCTATATAAAGGCATCGCATGTATATTCCTTCATTAAGAAATACAATACAATTATTCAGTATTTCTAACATGGTATCAGAGTCACTGCTTTGACCTTTCTTTTAGCAGTCTTGTCTCTCTTGGTGTTACTCCACCTTTATCGCTTCCGCCGTCACAACAGCCACTGCAGCCACTCATCGTTGAACCTACGACGTCTCTCAGCCGTTGTCCTCAGGTTTCGGAACTACAGTCGCCGTCGTTGAGGAGTCCCGCACCACACAGACCACTGCAATCACCGTCTCTGTCGTGCATCTTCCTCCGATAACATTTTTGCACATACCACCGTGATCGTCTCGCCTCGATCTACGCATTCGTGGAAGTCTCGCAAGCATCGGAGCCTGCACGCGCTCTCACGCGCTGCCTGAAGAAGCAGTGCCTCACACGCCTCACAGCCCCCCCCCCCGAGGGAGTTAGATGCGCATTAAGTTCAACTGGAGTGTCAACAGTCTTGCTGTCAGTGAGTCCAGCTCGAGATAAAAGGTCAGATGCATACTTGGCTTGAGTAATATAAAGACCATCTGTGGAATGAGTGATCTCAAGCTTTTCTCCGTCTCCTCCAAAGATCAACTTGCAGATATCTTCACCAAGGCACTTCCTAAGGGACGCACTCGTGATTTGGTTGACAACCTCAAGCTGGTCTCACATCCGCCTTGAGTTTGAGGGGGGCTGTTAATGTATATTATGATTGGGCTTTAGGCCCAGCTAGTTTACTTGTATAGCACACTTGTATTTGTACTACACTTTACTTGTACTGCACACATATGCCTCCTATATAAAGGCATCGCATGTATATTCCTTCATTAAGAAATACAATACAATTATTCAGTATTTCTAACAATATTTGGATCTTCAGGAATGGAGCATAGATTTAAATTCATCAATAAGTTAATAATATTGTTGATCTTGACCTTAAAAATATTGTAACATTATATGCAAAATTATGGTTAAAAATGGTTGGGTACCGAAGAAAATTGTATAAAATATTTAAATACATGAGATGATGTTAGACTGTAATGAATATACCACCCTTAATGTCAGGATTCATATTACTTGGTCCAGCCTCAAAGTCATTTGGCATTATATTTGGATAATCTGGAATGAAAGTAAATATAGCATGAGCAGTGAGTTAGTAATATTGTTGATCTTGACATTAAAAAAATTATAATGATATATGCAAGATAAAGATTGGGAATGGTTGGATACATTAGCATTGGGGGAATGGGCAGAATAATAATGGGTAAGAGAAGAATTTGGTTAGTTAGACAACGCGTGAAACTATAAAGGAAATTAGGCATCTCGAGTTTTAGAAAATCGAGATCCATTTACATAAATCTCGAGCTTCAAAAACTCGAGTTCCATGCAAAAAAAATTAGAGTTTTATTGCCCCTATAGTGGCGTTTTTAAGTCTTATAGTGACGTTTTAAAGCCCTATAGCGGCGTTTTTCTGCAAAATTTTTTCATAAGTGCTCAATACCAGGTTTAGTGAGCCCTATAGTGACGTTTTTATGCCCTACACTGACGTTTTAAAACCCTATAGTGGCGTTTTTCTGCTAAATCTTTTTTATAACTCCATTTTTAAGCCCTATAGTGACGTTTTTAAGCCCTATAGGGGCGTTTTCTGAACTCGAGTTTTTAAAACTCGATTTTCACTTGGATTTTTTTTACAAATCAAACCTCAAAAACTTGATTTTTATCTTGGAACTCGAGTTTTAGACACTCGAGATGCTAGTTTTCAAAATTCTTTTGCAACGTGACAACTAACTAAATTTTTTAATATTTATTGTTATTTAGAAAAAAAATTCCATTAGCATTACCATGAGAGTGGCGTATGACATTAGTAGGGTTTGAAATAGTTCGAGCCATTCGTCGTATGGTAGTTAATCGATTTGTCCGAGACATTTGAAAATGTGTTCGCTCAGTTGGTTCATCTGTAACAATATTATTACTATTATATGTATATATATAAAGGTTAGAATAACTCTAACTCTAATAGAGTGGGACCAATGAGATTACAAAAGGGCCTTCCTCAAATAAAATAAAAAAAAGGATTACAAAAAGGGGAAAAAAAAAGGTTAATCTGATTAGCTGTATTCTCACCACTACTAAGTTGGGCTTCATTTTGCGCAATTGATATATTGCGAGCCAAACAACGAATATGTGTAAGCCGATTTACACCTACCACTTGCACAGGGCCTTCATTTAAATTTATTTGATTTGTCTCTAAATCAGTTTGACCGTGCTCAATGCCTGTTGTTCCATGTTCTCTATTATTTATAGGATGCGCTTGTGTATTTCCGGAACTCATATCTAGTTAATACAAATTTGATTAAAAATTAAAATAAATGCTTCCCATTAGTGAATTAATAGACAACCAAAGTGACATATTTTGTAGTACTGTATAAAAATCTGATGGTACATAACAAAAATATTATTCTTAGTTGCAACAAAAAAATAAAAATAAAAAAGATTACAAAAAGGGAAAAAAAAGAAAAAAAAGAAAGGGTTAATCTAATTAGCTGTATCCTCACCACTACTAAGTTGGGCTTCATTTTGCACAATTGATATATTGCGAGTCAAACAACGAATATGTGTAAGCCGATTTACGCCTACCACTTGCACAGGGCCTTCATTTAAATTTATTTGATTTGTCTCTAAATCAGTTTGACTGTGTTCAATGTTTGTTGTTCCACGTTCTCTATTATTTATAGGATGCGCTTGTGTATTTCCAGAACTCATATCTAGTTAATACAAATTTGATTAAAAATTAAAATCAATGCTTCCCCATTAGTGAATTAAGAGACAACAAAAGTGACATATTATACGGGTTTGCAACAATTTGAAAAGAAGAAGAAGAAGTAATAGATGGACTTTAAATATTCTATGAATAAACAGCAAACACTAATTTTTTTTTTTTTTTTTTTTAGATTAAGATAAACATGAAATTTTGTTTGTTTTTTATTTTGCACATAGGAAAGACATCCATTAACTATGTAAAATTTAAAATACTCAACTTCTACACAAATACAAACTTCCACCACCACACACACGTTCTCCCATTTGAACTGGGCAATTCAAGCTGTACTCTTAGTCTTAACTTGTAATCCTTATCTCTTTTTTTTTTTTTCTTGTTTTTTTCTTTTTTTAAAAGTTTTTTGATGAAATAAAAATTTTAAAATTGTTTAGAAATTTCTCTTACTCGGTTACTCCTTAACTAAATTGTAAAATTTTAGATAAGTAACAACTTAAAAATCTTAAGTTTTAGCTTATCTAAAATTTGTTTCTTAAAAAAAAGAAAAAAAAAAAAAGAAAAAAAAAAGAACTTATCTAAAATTTAAGAGTTTTAACTGTTCATACACACATCTGCTGGTATTAGCAAAAAAAAAAAAGAAAAAAAGAATCCTTACACGGACAGGTTTTGTAATCTTACGTTGGATGTAACGGTTAGTGAATCTATCTAAATCAGTGGAGAATTGCTATAAGTATTTAACGAAAGGATTACCTAAATCTTGTAGAGAAGCGTGAAAGTTCAATTTGAGAACAGAGTGAATTACAAAACTAAGCAAAGAAAAATAAATTAATTGATTAATTAAACAAAAGAAAATCTTACAATTTGAAAAATCTTCTTCTACGTCTCGTCGCCTCCCGTTCCTTCGTTTGTTCTTGTTGAAGGACAGAATTTTGAAAAGTTCCTCAGCACTAATAAAAAGTCACGTGATCCATGTGTTTTTCTCTTCTATATTCAATTAAACCACACACAGGCTCCTTTTATACAAAGATGTAACCAGCTGACAGAAACTGTATTTCAATTAGGAATAGGAATAGTAATGATTGAGAAGAGTTTTTGTTGGTGTGCAAACAAAAATTCTATTTCAAATCGGAATAATAGGAGTAGACATGTAGTGGCGACTCCACGAATTTTTTCCAGGGTATTCCTTAAAAAGCATAAATTTTCCAAGTAGCGGCTCCAATAATTTTCCCAAATGTATTGTTGTTTAGTTGTTTCATTAATTTGTTTGTTTTTATAAACTATAATTTTTATATTGTTGTTTCATTAATTATAAAATTATTAATTGTTGTTTAGCCTAACATAATTTAATTTATTTGTCTTTTATAATGTATTGGTTAAGTAAATTATTAATAATTGTTTATTAGTTACTTTTCCTAATTAATTATTGGTTAATTAATATCCCAAACAAACAAAATTAATTAGTTCAACTAATTACTATTGTTGTTTGATACTTGGAATATCACACTTTTACTTAACCAAAAAAAAAAAAAAAAAGTCAACAAATTGTGTAGCACAAAAATATATAGGCCATATAGCTTGAGTCCAAGTTTAAAAAAGAGTGATTTATTACATATTTTATGACCATTAGTTGAACTAATCAACTAACACACAACACACAGCTATATTTATTAATTATTAATTGCACACTTGCACTAGCATAGCACACAGCACATGCTTTTTGTTGTTTATATATGCACCTGATTAACCAAAATAAAATAAAATAAAAAAACAACACCAACACCGGATAAAGCCAAAAACAGGGTAAATATTAATAAAGAGAGACTGTGAGATGAAGAGATAGAGAGACTGAGAGATTGAGATGAAGAAAGAGAGACTGAGAGATTGAGATGAAGAGAGAGAGACTAAGACAAAGAGAGACTGAGACAGATGAAATACCTTGAGGTTGACGGAGCAGGGAGGCCTGAGGCTGAGGGGCAACGCCATCTGGACTCGGGCAGCACGTTGAGGCGAGCAAGACTGATCCGATCTCCAATCCGATGTGTTTTGCCATTCTGGAGCTCGAATTTGAGGCCTGATCGGCGATCTCCTCCGATCCGGCGATCCGTTGGTTCTGGCATTCTAGAGCTTAGTATATTAGGTTTATGGGTTAGGTTTTTTTCTTTAGACTTTAGGTTAGGTTTCTTTCTTTCTTTCAAGCGCCGTCCGTTGTGTTTCTGATTTCAGTAATATTGGGTTTTAGTTTTTTTTTTTTTTTTTTTTTTTGGAGAATCCGTGGGTTTACTACTGTAATCTGTTGGGTTTGCTACCTTGTTTTTTTCTTTAGATTGGGCTTGCTTTACCAATTGATGTTGGGATTTTTTTTCCTGGTGGGCTTCCTCTCTGTTACAAATTATTATTATTATTATTATTATTATTATTTTCAGATTTTAGTTCAATTTTTTTTTGGGCTTTTTTTATTTTATATTTTTGCTTGAAAGTAGAACAAATAAATTTTTATTTATTTATTTGAGGGTGTTCCTAATTTTGATTGGAGTGTTCCTAATTTTTTTTAAAAGGCAAACAAATAAAAAAATTTAATTTTATATATAATTTTTTTTTTCAATTTAGGGTGTTCCAAGAACACCCTGAGACCAACGTGGCGTCGCCACTAAAAGAGATTATTGGAAGGACAAATGCATACACATCATGTATGGAGCAAAACTAGACATTGTCTTCACAGTATGTAGACTAACAAAATTTCTAAAACTTACGATTGATCACTAGAAAATAATTAATTGTGATGAATATCTATTATATAGAATATTCAAAGTTAATTTTATTATTGATGTGAGTGATAATATCTATGTCTAGTTAGATAATCACTACATGTGGGGGTGCTATGTGTAAGCATTAAAGAAATAAGGTGTATTTCTTACTCTACTATAGAATTAAATTGAAAGCATTGATTATAATGGTAATGGGCAAGGAAGGATAATGGCTAAAATTTTGATAAAGTGTCATGACCATAACCTTAGTAAGCCATTCCTTGTACTGTAGTTGTGAAACCACAATGTGTATGGTATACATAAGGGGTATACAAAGTGAACTTAGACTTAATAGTCTAAGACAAGAATACATAACACAACTTGTGGAGAGTACACTTGATAAAATACAAATGATGTTAGTTTGAATTTCTCATTTTCAAAAAAAAAAAAAAAAAAAAATCTAATTTTCCCTTCCCTAAGACCAAACCTTTTTATTTATTTATTTTTATTAAAAATAAAATAAAACAAAAGGCTTGTCTTCCCCAATAAAAAAAGAAAAAAAAAGTTTGTCTCATAAAAGCATTCAAAATTTCAATCAATTCGTGATCCACGTTCCTAAGGTTTAGATTAGAGAAAGCAATAAGTCATTTTCTCACAACACATCAACCCATTTGCTTAGTCTTCCACTATCAAAATGCTTATGCTTTAAAAGTCTTCCTCTAAAATAAAATTAAAAAAAAAAAAAGTCTTTCTTTTTTTAAAGATAATAATTGCATGAGTAATGTGGGGGCATTTTTTGCTTCAAAGGAAACTCATGAGTACTCCTTAGGAAAATTTTTGCTTTTGTCCCACATTGGAAGGGTTTCCTTCCTCTTAGCACTTTATAAAGCATGAACCAATGGCATTAGAGTACCACTAGTTTGGTTAATGGTATTAGAGTACCAGGTTAACCAAACTAGTGGTACTCTAATGCCATTGGTTCATGCCTTATAAAGTGCTAAGAGGAAGGAAACCCTTCCAATGTGGGACAAAAGCAAAAATTTGCCTAAAAGAGTACTCATGAGTTTCTTTTGAAGTAAAAAATGCCCCACAAGTAATGTTATAAATATAACAATTTTCACAATATGTGAAAGATAAAATTTGGCAACAAACTTAGTTATAACCTAAGACTATAATTCCACTCAATATCTTTTTACTAATGTGAATTTTGACAAATCCACCATTTGATTACATTTTTTTTTATATCCTCCATACTTGCAAAATTTTCAATAAAATTGAAGTTTAATAAATATGTCATCAATCAAATGTTTAACAAGAAAAAGACTTAATAAAAATTGATCTCCAACTCTACTTAAATTGCCTACAAAATAAGATACTCTCCTACTAATACATGATTTTACAACAAACTTATCCAAAATATTTATTAAAAAAAAAAAACTTCATCGCACACGCAAAGTGCATGTGATGAGACTAGTAAAATCCTATTATGATTGAGTCAATTTTGACTCAAGATGTAATGTTTTTATCTTCTTCTTAATAGAGTAACGATATTCTTATCAATATATATATATATATATATATAGTGCGCTTGATAAAATAAGAAGAATGTTAAAAGGGGAAGACAAAACTTACAACACTAGCATTTCTAAAAGGGCCTAACCTTGGTTTTTTTTTTTTTTTTGAAACTTTGATGAATCTCTCCTTTCCCCTTCCCTAAGGCCAAACCTTAATAATGATTTTTAATTCAAAATAAAATAAAACATATAAAAATTGGACAAGGTTTTTATCCAATTACTTTAAAGATAAACCCTTCAAACTCCTCATATATCTTTTATTTTATGTGAATTTAAAAATCTAACTAATAGTTGCATATTTTTATATTCTTAACATGTATATCAAATTTCATTCAAATCGGATGTTATTTTCTATTTGATCAATAAATTTATTTTTTATGCATAAATTTAGATCACAAAAATTTGAAATTTAAACATTTGATTGATAACATAGCTGTTGATCTTTGATCCTTTTGAAATTTTACAAGTATAGAGGATATAATAAAAATGTGCAATTTAATGGTTAAATTTTCAAAATTCACATTCAATTAAATGATAAAATAAAAGTTTTAAGGGAAACTTTTTTCCTTCAACATTTTCAATCAATTTGTAATCCATGCTCATAGAGTTTAGACTAGAGAAAGCATGTTGAGTCGTCTTCTCTAACAACACGTCAACCCATTTGCATAGCCTTTCACTACAAATAAAGAAATCTTCCACTATCAAAATATTGCACTTTAAAAGTCTTCCACTATGTGGGTTCAGTTAACTCAACTAGTAAAGTTTCTGACGGTTATATAAAAAATCTGGAGNTCCTTCCTCTTATCCTCCCCTCCTATTTATAGTTCCTAGCTCAGACGTAGGTTATCAATGCTCTCATAGTTTGTGCCACAGAAGGGTCCAGTAAGGTTTTCTATAAGTGGGAGGTCAGGTATGGGTGGCTTTGGGACTTGGTTCCCACCTCCGTCGGCAGCTCGGCAGAGTCGGTGCGCGCTTAGTGTTACGGAGGGTCCAATCAGGGGATGATAAGTGAGAATCTAGGCTTGGATGGCTTCGGGACTTGGTGCCCACTTCCGTTTATAGCTCGGCAGCGGCGCTTAGAAGGACTTCTCTGAGCAAAACAAAGATGACGCGCCGTTCAATGACCTTTCCGAACATGCTCGGTAAATATATGCCGAGCATAACTTTAGTAGTGAAGCTCGGGCCCCCGAGCTGCAGTAGTGAGGGTTGAGCTTTAGGGCGAATGAGAGTTGGGCCCAATTACTATACACTCGAAGCGGAGGCTAGGGGCTAAGTGGCCCAACAGTTTGGATGCCGCACAGCATTTGATATGCTAAACTTTTAGCGTTACTAAGAAACTTTTTCGTGCATTGCATAGGTTTGTGACTAGTAAGTCATACCCTAATTATGGAACTTTAATAAAGTAGAAGATTCCTAATTAAGTAGACTAATTACTTTAATTAGCATAATGACCATTGATACCCTAAGCAATGGGATTGGATAACGACATTGAATTTCCTCATTTTCCTTCCCCTTTCTTAGGTTGTTTCTTC
This sequence comes from Quercus suber, assembly GCF_002906115.3. Classification (NCBI taxonomy): domain Eukaryota; kingdom Viridiplantae; phylum Streptophyta; class Magnoliopsida; order Fagales; family Fagaceae; genus Quercus; species Quercus suber. The sequence goes on along the minus strand of NW_027069523.1, from coordinate 605,459 downwards.
TCTTCTTTCCCATCCCTTGTATATATATATATATATACTCTGATTTATGAGGCCAGAATCTTGTGGGGTAGGGTGTTTCATATGAAACTAAAATCTAAAGAGGTAAAAATTTAGGATACCCAAGTTGCGCGCGGTTGGATTGTTCCCTCTAAAATAATTTCAGCTTATCCCAAAAATATTCCCACTAAAATTATCAATGCAAGATCCCGAACTAAAAGGAAATAACGCAAAAAAAAAAAAAAACAAAAAAAACAAAAAAAACAAAAAAAAAAAACAAAAAAAAAAAAACAAAAAAAAAAACAAAAAAACAAAAAACAAAACAGAAAAACCACAATCCAACTACGACAAATCTATTATTTTAAACTCGATTAAAAATTCTTTTTTTTTTCAAGTTTATCCCAAAACTTGAGTAACAACAAATACACTAAGGGTACGTTGGTACACTGAATGAAGATTATGAAAAGAATTGTAATCTTTATTACTAGTAATAAAGTGTGTTGTAATGTAATAACTAAACATATTCATTAGTTTGGTTGTAACTTATAACATTAGAATGAAACTTAACATTTATTTTAGGAAATATCTTACTCATACAATTATATCTCCTTAAAAATTGTTATTTTTAAATTTAAGAGAGATATGTGCTATTTTTTATAATTTTTTTTTTTTTTATAATTGTTAGATGTATATGGAAAGTTTGTTTATTTGAAAATAATTAAGTATAAAAATTATTGCACTTACTAAGGAATAACTAATACCACATTTTAAAGAGGAATAGTTATTCCTCATTTTGAAGAATAGCTATTCATAAGGAATGACTATTCTTTGTAATAAAACATAACCAAACTAAAGAATAACTAAACCATAGGAATAACTATTACATTACAACGCCTATTACAGTCTATCAAACATGCCTTAACATCTTCTCTCAAATAATTAATACAAATTCAAATGAAATTACAGTCTATCAAACATGCCTTAACATCTTCTCTCAAATAATTAATACAAATTCAAATGAAATCTTCAATCAACCAAAAATTTTCCCTGCAGAAAACCCTAATTTCCCAAAACTAGTTGTTATGTTTTTTAATTGACCAATTGGCTAGGGAGTCTCTATCTGTCTTAGAGATTTTTTTTTTTTTTTTTTTTTTTGGTCCAACTGATGAGTGGGAGAGACTGAGTTGAGAAAGTGAGATATGAGTTGTGATTTATATGTAGTTTTTGCCAAAGCATTTGATTGTGAGTTGTTGTTGTATATATAAGTATATACATTGATAGGTTGTAATAATGATATAAGGTTGGAGAGTATTCATTTGTAAAATGAATAAAGTGAAAATTCAAATTATGTAATTTTCTTTGTGAAAATTCAAGTTCCAATAATTTCGATCGGTCGAGAATTCTGTTTGATCAATCGAAATGTTGAAGGAAATAATCCTGTAGTTTCTGCAAGATTCGATCAATATTCAATTCCTGGTCGATCGATCGAAAAAGAGCATTCGATCGATCGAAAGTAACTCTCGATCGATCAAAAATCGCAGAATGGAATTTTTTGCAGAATCTTCAAGTGACTGTTCTAAAAGTTTGAGAATGTTTCAAGCCTTGTGAACGGTTTTAATGAAAATTTTAACTCTCCATACATACCTTTTAAAGGGTTATGACCCTATGGGTATGATGTAGGACACAATTTACTATTTAATTATTGTAATTTATTATTTTGGTATTTTTATGTAAAAAAAAAAAAAAAAAACGTTATTTTAGGTTTAGGTGCATTTAATGCTTTTTAGGTCAAATTTGATTCCTGTTATGGTTAGGTATCAATTAGGAGTTATTTTAGATTATATTTTCTTGTCTGTCAAGTTTTAAGGAGCCCTAAAATAGGCCCCTAAATCTGTAAACGTTTTTCATAGACTATTATCAATAAACAAAGATGTTTTGTCAAATTTTTCTTCTGGTGGATTCCAGATTTATCTCATTGTGGATTTTGGGAAAACCCCTCGTGGATTCGAAGTTTACTACCATGAACTAACAGTTTAGTTTCTGTTCCATCAAGAGAGCATTGTGTGTACTTTTCTTCAGGCTTTCGCGACATCAGGGTATAAATAGAGGTTTGTGTTCGCTTGAAAAAATCTTGTGCCTATTCTCCAAAATTGCTATTTGTAAAACCCAATAACTTACTTGTATCTTGGGAACAAGTTTGTAAAACCCTTTAGCAACTTGCGTATGGGGATAAATATTGTTAAATATTGTCTAAGGATAACATTCAATTGTGCCTCCAAGTTAATCACCATTTACTAGATGTGTTCATCTTCTTCTTTCTCTATCACTCATTGATTTGTTAAAATCCCCAACAGTTGTGATTTATGAAGTGATAATATACAAAGCATTTGATTGTTTGACACTTTGACTGTTTGTTGTTAATGGGGCAATAATGGGAATAGGCAACAAAGATAAAGAGAAAGAATGAGATAAAGGACATATAATGTATTATAAATTAGTAGTGGGGTACCAGTGTGTTTGGGGCAATGGGTGATGTAGGGATAAGGGCCAAAATCATATATTGGGCCTTGGGCTTTGTTCGAGGACGTTGATAAGTCCGAGGAGGGATAAAGAGTTATGAGGGATTCCAGTTCAAAATCTCATAAATAAGAAATGGATGGAAGGCGATCCGAAGAGGAATTCCTCCTAGGGTATGATAGATATCGTTCAAATGTGTATTCCAACAATAAAAGTAACATTTGTAGAAGCCCCAATGATAGGGACATGCCTCATGAATATACGAGAAGGAAGGGAACCCAAAAATATCTAATGAAAAGGTGCTACCACCGCATTAAATGCACTGCAACTATTTTTCTGGTTGCATTTACTTGGAGAAGATCCCTGAATAGTGTTGCCTTGGCTACCACAGCTCACAGAAAGTCAGAGATGGTGTCTAATGGGACAGGTACTCAAGTAAGGGTTCAAACGATTAACAAATGTAGGATCAAGATGGACCAAGAGGATCTATATAATGTAAGAGACCCTCCATAAGAGAGTGATTGGAAAAATAGAGAAAGAATACTGTAGCGATCAAAATTGTTCTTGTACTCAACTGTTATTGATTTATATGAAAAAATACCTCATCGGACAGTGAATTCATTCAGCTCTACTTTCCTCGTTCTTACTTGATCATCTTTTAAATCCATACTAGCCGTTGTCAAATTCATTAGAGTTTAGTTCTCCAACCCAGTCTTTACAAATTTATTGTACTGGGCTCACTGGGCCAAGATCCCATACATCTTGGCCTCGAGCTGCAAAATGTGTCCCTACAGGTGACAAAGATAAAGAGACAAAATGAAAAATGTGGGGGGAAAAGCCCAACCATGCGTAGTGGGCCTAAAGCCAAATGTGAAGGTTATTGTATGTCCGAAGAGGCTAAAATTGTCAAGGGGTACTTCGCACGAAAGAAGGATACATGGGGACGAAGAAACTCCTTCCGAAGAGAGCATCAATGTTCCGAAGAGATCATTATCCTCGGATAAAAAGATTCTGGGTCATAAAATATCTAGGGGGTTCGAATGAGCTTACTAGTGACTTCAGCAGTCTAGATAAGCTTTGGACACACCTGGAGATAAGAGGAATGGAGAAATATCTAAAAGGAAAAGCTGCCACCACCATATTAAATGCACTGCAGCAACTTTTCTGGCCGCATTTATGTGGAGAAGACCCCTAAACAGTATAACTTCAGCTACCACCACTTACAAAAAGCTAAGGAAAATACATGACATGACATGCACTCAAGTAGGGAGCTAGATGAAGAACAAGTGGACGATGAGGATGATGGGGGAGGATGCTATATAAAGAAGAAAGACTCCTAATAGAAAAAAAAGAAGGAAAAGGGAAAGAAATGAGAAAAGAGAGGTCTTACTGTAACCCTAAGAATTGTAATATGTATTCAAATTATCATAAGTCTCTTCGGACTTGAACTTACTTGATCTTTACGTGTATTTTCATGCTAGTTTATACTGGAACGTTGTGATCAACCGTCATAAGCTCCACAGTCAACCTAGCTCTATCATCCACACTCTACAAATTTATTGTTTTTGGGCTTGGGCCACAAATCCTAACCCTACAAAAAAGATAAAATAAAAAATAAAAATAAAAAACAAAGATAAAGAAACAAAATGAAATGAATAATATGATATATATATGTGACACAAAATTATCAAAATAAAATTGTCAATGTTTGATTAGTCCTTTTGTAGGTAGTAAATATAATTTCTTATTTTATTAGTAGATCATGAGAAAATCAACTATAATATTTGATTTTTTTTCAAAAGAAAAGTTCAAATTCAACATATATGGATGCAATTGTGAATTTTTTTTTATTTTTTTTTTCGCTTCTCTCTGGCCCCCTAGCTTTAAATCCTGGGTCCTTCCCTGCTTTTACCTTTATTTTTTAAAACATCTAGCATAATGTCCTTGTTTTGAAACTATTAAGTACTGTGTCCCTGTTTTGAAACTCAATTTTATAAAAACAAGTTACAGGTGAAACTCGACATTATCAATATCAAGTTCTATGCATATTTTGCCACTTAATTTTTTTCCTTATTCATAATCTGTTAGTTTTATCAACTGTGGCATCATGTTAAACTAAGACATAAATTATTTTCATCAATGCAATGGTGGCGCCACATTAAGTCCAAGGTGTTCTTAGGAACACCCTGACTTGAAAAAAAAAATTATATATAATAAATTTTTTTTTTTAATTTGTTTACCCTTAAAAAAAAAAAAAGGAACACTCTCAAGGAAAAAAAAGAAGCCCAAAAAAAAATTTTTNAAGCCCACCAGGAAAAAAAAAGCCCAACATCAATTGGTAAAGCAAACCTAATCTAAAGAAAAAAAAAAAAAAAAAAACAAGGTAGCAAACCCAACAGATTACAGTAGCAAACCCGCTGATTCTCCAAAAAAAAAATCAAGCAAACCAAAACCCAATTTTACTGAAATCAGAAACACAACGAACGGCGCTTGAAAGAAAGAAAGAAACCTAACCTAAATTCTAAAGAAAAAAACCTAACCCATAAACCCAATATACTGAGCTCTAGAATGCCAGAACCAACGAATCGCCGGATCGGAGAAGGAGATCGCCAGATCGGGCCTCAAACTCAAGCTCCAGAACGGCAGAACACATCAGATTGGAGATCGGATCGGTCTTCCTCGCCTCAACGTGCTACCCGAGTCCAGACAGTGCCGCCCCTCAACCTCAAGCCTCCCTGCTCTGTCAACCTCAAGATATTTCATCTGTCTCAGTCTCTCTCTGTCTTAGTCTCTCTCTCTTCATCTCAGTCTCTCTCTCTGTCTTAGTTTCTCTTTCTTCATCTCAATCTCTCAGTCTCTCTATCTCTTCATCTCACAGTCTCTCTTTATTAATATTTACCCTGTTTTTGGCTTTATCCGGTGTTGGTGTTGTTTTTTTATTTTATTTTATTTTGGTTAATCAGGTGCATATATAAACAACAAAAAGCGTGTGCTGTGTGCTATGCTAGTGCAAGTGTGCAATTAATAATTAATAAATATAGCTATGTGTTATGTGTTAGTTGATTAGTTCAACTAATGGTCATAAAATATGTAATAAATCACTCTTTTTTAAACTTGGACTTAAGCTATACGGACTATATATTTTTGTGCTACACAATTTATTGACTTTTTTTTTTTTTTTGGTTAAGTAATAGTGTGATATTCCAAGTATCAAACAACAATAGTAATTAGTTGAACTAATAAATTTTGTTTGTTTGGGATATCAATTAACCAATAATTAATTAGGAAAAGTAACTAATAAACAATTATTAATAATTTACTTAACCAATACATTATAAAAGACAAATAAATTAAATTATGTTAGGCTAAACAACAGTTAATAATTTTATAATTAATGAAACAACAATATAACAAATTATAGTTTATAAAAAACAAACAAATTAATGAAACAACTAAACAACAATACATTTGGGAAAAATTCTTAAAGTCACCACTGGGAAAAATTATGCTTCTTAAGGAACACCTTGGAAAAAATTTCTGGAGTCGCCACTGATCTCTTTATTTATTATTGGAATTAGAGTGTCTTTGCTTCTTTAACGATATTAAAATTTAAGAAGCAAGTTCTCAATACTAATCTCAACGCAATGAGATAACACAATTCCCAATAGAATGAGACAACACTAATCTTAACATGAGATTAATATAGTGCACATCTTCACTATATTTCTTTACTTGATTCTCATTCATAAAAGACTTTCATTTAATTTATTAAGGACGACTAAACCATTGTTATTGATTCCAATCTGTTTCGGTCAGAATGGCCAGAATATTTCGTACCGGCATGCAAATCAGAACCATAATACCCCATGTTCCACCTCGGGTCAAATTTCGGCCTATTTCATAGTGTTCCGGCCATTTCGGCCAATTTCGATGGAAATACAAATTTTGGCCCGTACTAAATTTTGGCTTAAAATAAAAAATAAAAAATCCTACCTTCTTCTTCTTCTTCTACTTTTGGGTTTCAGACCCTTCTTCTTATTTTTTCTTCTTCTTCTTCTAGTGGGTTTCGAACCCTTCTTCTTCACTTCATCTTTTTTTCTTCTGGTGGGTTTCGGTCCTGCTGCCAATTTGCATTTCCTTTTTTATTTGTGTGTTGTACGAGAAAGTATACCATGTTTCAGTAATACCAAGTCAGCATCTGTTTTGGTATTTCCTACCCAATAAATGAGTGACACATGTTTCAAAAAACTATCAGACTACTCCAATAAATTAATCACAATCTTCTATACTATCGGGAAGATAAATTAAAACAGGTGTCACTCATTTATTGGTAGGAAATACCAAAACAGATGCTGAGTTAGTATTACCGAAACATGATATACTTTCTCGTGCTGTACAAGTAATGTATTTGACTATTTGTCAGCCTCCTTACTCTTCCTTAAATGCTATGTCCTCTGTTTTAAATTTTTTATTTGTTCTATTTTTGCCAGCCCACATACTCTTCTCTTTTGTCACTTGTGTTTTAAAATTTGAATTTTTTCTTTGTTTTATTTTTGTGAGCCCCACGCGACTAACAATAAAAATAAATGTTCCAACCTTAACCCTCTTCCACCATTTCACCTACTAATATTAACATCAAGAATTTTTTTTTTTTTTCTTCATATTATTACTCTTACTATATTTTATAAATGATTGAACTAATACTTATTATTATTATTCTTTGGGCTTAAAGATTACATATTAGTTGAAAAATGTACTCATAACTTCTTTAAAACCCTTAATAATTTATATGAGTTTTTATTATTAATAATATTTCGGTATGTCAAAATAGGCCGGTACCGAAATATTCCATTTCAATGGGCAAACCAAAATAAGGTCCGAAACAATATTCATAAAATTGGTATAAACCCACAGGTCTTTCAAGTAAACTTCCTTACCAAGATCACTATTTAAGAAAGTCACTTCACATCTAAATGATGCATACTAAAATTATATGTGGAGACATAATCCAATATTTCATTATTGATCCTTGAATATTCAATTAATGAACTCACTTGTACTCTCTTTATTTCACAAAGAGATACTTTCAAAATAGGAACACCACATATGCTTGATTAAACTTGAGACATCTACCAAATATGGCAGAATTTAATCACAATGACTTTAACATCCCTAGATGTTAATTCTCAATACCTTTAACAAGCACATCTTTGATGCACATTAGCATCCTTATGAGTACATGACTCTTTTGAAGGTTATATCCCCACACTTCTTGGATATCTTGATTCCACAATTTAAGTTTCTAAACCCCCACATTTGGGTTTTCAATCATTTCAAAATTCACACACACACACACATATATATATATAAACACATTGTAATTACACACATCAAAATGGAATAATCAAACATAGTGAATTTCTTTAAAATTATAAGAATGATTTTTTAAAAATATCAAACTAATAACACAAATATTTATTAGTGCATAGATATCAAAATCTATCTTTTCCCTTTTGTTTCAAACCTTTTACAACTAACCTTTGGCCAAAAGATTTTATATATTGTTCTAATACTCCACTCTCAACCAATTGGTTTTGAAACTGGAGATAGATCCATTAAGACCCAACTAGTGGAGTACCTGCATGATGCACAGATAATATTGTAAGATGCTCTATAAAAAGTTTAAGTAGAATGTTAAACTTATTTGAAAGTAATAACATGAAAGAAGACCTTTTTATCCATTCAAAAATATAATTGTAGATAAATTTTCAATTAGAATTTATCTTTTATCTTTTGGTATAACTGAATTAGAATCACTTAATCTACTAATGGCATTTGTTTAGGACTACACTTTAATTACCTTCAACAATGTAAACAAGAGCCCCTCATGAAATAAAATTTGGATCAAAATCCTTTTATTTCTTACACTTTGACTCCACCTTTGTTCACTTTGAACTACATTTAATCTTTAATACCACTTAATGTGATATTTAATATTGGAGTCATTTACTCGTGTTTAAGTAGATATCGGGGCATCCTTGAAATTATCTTTGAATTTAAACTCAATAAATTCAATCTCTTTTGATTTCACTCTTTTATTAGACATTAAGTCTAATAAATTATATACCCACGAATTTACACAAAACCTACACATACACTTTATATGGCTCTTCAACTAATTAGTCCTCTTTGGTCTATCATTTTACAAAAGGTTAAACACCCCCACATTTTAAAATGACAAGCATTTGGTCACTTTCTCATTAGGGTGTATAAGAGACTGCACTTTGGTGTATTATGACATGTTCTTCACAAAGAAGAATATCCGTTTAGAAATGTTCACCATCTCTAGTTAATACACTATTAAACTCAAATCATGCTTATATAAAATTATATCATGCTTTGATATAAACTTCAAGAATTTGAAATTTAAATGTTCAAGTCTAGCATGCTACAAATAAAAGAATCAACAATAAAAACACAACCAGAAACATCTTAATTAATAACACTCAATTTAAACATATTATTAGTAGCATATTCATTGCCTACTAATATCCCATTTTTGGACAAGACCATTCTTAAATAACAAATTGGTTTTTCTTGATATAAAGTACGTGAAAAACATTGGTCAATAGAACTTTTTGCCAAAACTCAATTTTACTTGAACAATGCACTTTCCATGAACTTTTGCCTTACTGTGGATGCCCACAAGCACCTCTAGTTCTATGGAAGATTCCTCATAAGTTTTAAAATATGCCTTATAGTTGCACACATGCAACATTGCACCTGAATCAAACCACCAATCGGAAGGATTTGTAATTACAGCCATATGAATTACAGTGATCATATTATTACATACGTCACTCATTATAGCAATAATGTCCTCAATGACAATTGCTTCATTGGCATTTTCATTGTCATCCTTCTTATTCTTTTAAGAACTTACACTCTCAAATATAATGGTCTTTCTTTCCAGAAAGGAAATATGACATATTCTACTTGTCATCGTTGGGATTCTTGGAGTTGTTCTTTTAAAACCACTCACACTCTTATTCACATTCAAGTGCTTATTGGTCTTATTAGAATTTCCACTTTGAACATTGTTCACAATTACTTTTGAATTGATCTAAAGTGAGATCTTCTGACATGTTATTTAATGTTTGCACATATTTTAGAAAATCACTTAGGAAAATATTCACATACTCTATCACTTTAAGAGTTCAAATTTCCATCCTTTAGATTTTCTACTTCACTTTATAACATTTAAACATGTCAAAAGTTCATTCTTATTTCTCAATTCATATAAATTCGCAACACATGCAAATATTCTAACAAAGAAACTCATCAATCAATTTGAAATTCAAATTGTCTATGAACAAGAAATATGTACCTTTAATGTTCAAACTATGAACATGGCTTTTAATGCATCCACAATATGAAAGAATCATCACCATGTCTTGCCAACAATGAAGCTTTGTTTCTTTAAGCCTTGCTCCATTGAATCTTCATTATGATCGATTAATCATTTGAAGACTTCTTCAAATCCAAGCCAATTGCTCTTTCCACCGAGTAAAATTGGTTCCATCAAAGCGATCCAATTTCATCAAATCATGGTTCAACATCTTCAAAGTTGTACCATCATTCACTCCTTGTCTTGTAGCAAATATTCTCTAAGATGGTTGGGGATTTCACCAAATCAAGGAGTAATAATAAAATAACAAAATGAACACATCAAGTAAATAGAAATTAGTGATTGACTTGAAGGCACAATTGAATGTTATCCTTAGACAATATTTGTCCTCATACGCAAGTTGCTAAAGGGTTTCTACAAACTTGTCCCCAGGATACTACCAAGTTTATTGAGTTCTACCAATAGCAATTTTAGAAAATACCCACAAGATTTCTTGTGTTTCTTAGAAACTAATTTTTGGGAGAGAAAAAGGTAGTTATCAAGTGAATATAAGTTATTATTTATACCCAAATGATTATAACCCTTCAATATAAGCCACTATTTATACCCAAATTATTATAAGCCACAATATTTGTCCTCATTTGCAAGTTGCTAAAGGGTTTCTACAAACTTGTCCTTAGGATACAACCAAGTTTATTGGGTTCTACAAATAGCAATTTTGGAAAATACTCACAAGATTTCTTATGTTTCTTAGAAACTAACTTTTGGGTGAGAAAAAGATAGTTATCAACTGAATATAAGTCACTATTTATACCCAAATGATTATAATCCTTCAATAGGTACCTTTTGGTCAAAAGACACTTTTGATATATATCCAATATGAAATGTTGTGTCCACATTTTCATCAAAAGATATTTTTGATATATATCCAATACGAAAGATTTTGTCCTTTCAATAGACACTTATATATATATATATATATATATTTATGGAACTTGAATTTTTACAAAGAAAATTCCAAAACTCGAATTTTTCACTTTATTCATTTTACAAATGAATACTCTCCAACCTTATATCATTATTACAACCTATCCTTGTATATACTTATATATATACAACATTTATATCATCAATAAGCTACAAATAATAATTTAATATCATATGAACTTATTGACAATCTTATACAATGCAATTTCAAGTTTAGATAAGTATATTTTTAAACAATTATACATATAAAAAATATAATATATATGGTTAAATCGAGTCTTTATGTTCACGAACATATTATTATATTTGAGCTTGACTTGTTTTAATTGAGCCTAAAATTAATGCTTGAACTTGGCTTGTTTTCTATGTTGTGAAATTTTAAAGTACTCGCAAGTGTACGAACCGTACCAAAGTATAGTTTGACAAGAACAAGATTGAACCCACAGGGACTTGAATAAACATAGAAAAATTAATCAAATCTTAATCAAATTAATCCTAATCTAGTTTAATAAAAATTGGTTGTTTGCAATTAAATATACTAAGAAAATAATTAAACTAAGCAAAGATATAATATAAAGTAGTAAAGAGATGTAAACAATCTAGAGAAAGGAATTAAGGTTTTGAAATCCGCCTTGTAAGTCATATCAGCATATATTTATGATAATTAATTTTTCCCAACTACTACATGATAATCTAGAAATCAATCTTGCTACTATGGAAAATATTATCATTAAAACTTCTATTTAAATATATAAAGCATGCTCTTTTTCGCTTCCTAGGTATAAAATCAAATCATCAATTGCATCCATAGCCAAACAAATCAAGCATTCAAGAAATAATAAACCAAGCATTCAATTAATTAAGATAAATCCTAAATCATGAGAAAAATATGATTGAACTCATATTTAGAATCCCATCTTAGTCAATTGATGTGAAGCAAGAATAATTTAAATCATTAAAAAACAACTATTGTGGAAAAAATCAAATCACATAAATATTAATGATAATCTTTAACAAAGTTTCATCATCAACCCTAATTATAAATTTAGCTACTCATAGTAATTGAAATAAAATACAAGAATAAAATACTAAACATTAAACTAGACAAATAAAATAGAAAAAGAAATAGTCACAATGCTAGAGAAAAGCCATAAAGAAGCCACATGCGGCACTGCCACTTGCTCCAATTTTCTGTTTTGCATCCCAACCCTAGCACTAACCTTAGCCTCCTCTGAATTTTGCCCTAAAGAGCCTTTAAATAGGTTAAGGAATCCTATTACAAGTTGAATTTCCGTTTGGAGAAAATTCCAGATTTTTAGGCTTCACTTAACCGACAATTTTGGCCCCTTTAACGTCAGAATTCGGACTTTTGGTAAACTACAAAGTTGTAGCTCTTTAAGTTAACTTTCCAGCCAACTTGAATCATCTCAATTGGACATCTAAGCTGAGAGTTATGCCAAAAATACTAACTGATGTGCAGGCTAGAATCCTAATCCGAATTGGACTTGGATTTGGTGCAAATTTCCTTTGATTCCTTGCTTCAATTGGACTTAAATTTAATTGGATTGGCCTTCTTTAACTTCATCATGGCCCTTGTAAAAGTAAAGTCCATTAGCTTTCTTCTTTGCACAAATCTGCTTATTTAATTCCATTCTCCTACAAAAGACAAATTCACGCAATAAAATTTAACTACGCACAAAATTAATTATTCAGCATTATTCCAAAACTAAATATAAAATACATGAATTAACTCAAAACAAGTATGATAATGCTTTCTAATAATGATATAAATATGCAAAATTAAGTTATTTCAATGCACATCATTCTAAACAAACAAACATAAAAAAAGGTTTTTCCAAACTAAACTCGAACCGTTCATAAATAATTTGGTTCATTTCCAACCCTACCCTCCATTAGAGTAAAGAGTATAATGTTTCTCTTCTTATTATCAAGAAAAGTGGAAAAGAAGTGTGTACAAAACATCAAGCAATAGAGCTTTTAGAATTGTTAGAGATATAGACCGGAACGAGCGAAAAGAAAGCAATTGAAGCATAAGGTTATGTTTACTAAATGTTTTTTATATTTGTTTTTAAAAACTTATTTTTAAGAATTTAAAAAAATAAATTCTTGTGTTTTCAAAATCAAAGGTTTGAAAACAAAACACAGTACACTGTTTTCTAATTATAAAATAAATAATAATAATAAAAAATTTGACAACTATGGTTGTTCTTGCTTATTAATTTTTTTTTTTTTTAATAATAAGTAATGACAATAACTATGGCTTATTTAATCAAATTTTTTGGCAGGACAATGGTTACGAGCACTTAGCATTTTTTTTTTTTTTTTTTTGGGAGAAGAAATTAGCAAATGTTATGATGCTCAATGTCTTATTCAATTTGGTAAAGTATTGGTGTGAAGTTATTATATCCATGAACACCCTATGAAGCAAATTTTTGTTTCACTTTGACATTTTATTGAATTTCCTGGGAAATTTTATGCACTATTTTAATGAAGTAAATTATGATATATACATAACACATCATATTACATCATCACAGATAGATTTAGCAACTTTTGAACAGCCTTTTGTTTTTGTTTTTGTTTTTGTTTTGTGTGTGTGTGTGTGTTTTTTTTTTTTTTTNAACACAAAATAAAAAAAATAAAAAAAAAAAAAAAAAAAAAAAAAAAAAAAAAAAAAAAAAAAAAAAAAAAAAAAAAAAAAAAAAAAAAAAAAAAAAAAAAAAAAAAAAAAAAAAAAAAAAAAAAAACTCTGCAAGGTTGAAAACCCGAAAAGGTGATCTAGGCAAAAGATAAGGGAAAAGACCATGGGCATGGTAAAAATTCCTATAAGGACGTCATGTGCAAAAGTTACATGGCACAGAAAAAAGGAAAAGAAAAAGAAAAATAAAGACAATAAGCAAAGATAATAAAATGGTTGATTCTTTTATTACTCAAATTAAAAGATAACAAATTGTTTCCATAGGAGAGTTGGAGCATTCCAATCCTTTATTAAACTGAAAAGAATGACAAGAGAATCATCACGTGTAGAAAAGTACAATATGGGGCATATCAAGGTAGTCAGTCAGTCCTCTTTCTTTTGTTGGACCTCTTATAATCCATCTCTTCCCTATAAACTGCCCTCATGTCAGTGGATAACCGATCCATGTAACCCGAAGTTTGATGAAGAAATTGAGGAAAGTGGATGTCCCTAGTTATCATCCTCCGCGACCAAGTCTCATGAATTCTACCTAAGATCCCCTTAGTGAATACCAAGGTATGGAAGGAACCATGGTTACTAGGAGTTCCTTGACGGTCACCAAATTGTCTTGCAATGCGACATGTATAGTAGTAAGAGCAACGATGAGGCCCAACCAAAGGAACATAGTTATCCTTAAAGCCACTTGTGGGCATAGTGGGAGGGGAGTATGCCTCAGCCGAGTGGACCAGGGTGGAGAAAAGATGGAGTCGCCACCTAGTTCATATTATCAAGTCCAAGGAATGGCATACAAACTTGCATATTCATGCTCACCCAAAACAAGATCATATTTATCAAGACAAGACGAGATCACAAACAAATCTATGTTCATGTAAATGCATGCCTTACCTCACTCACCTAAATGAATCACAGCACCTATGCATCAATGCATGTTTACATTCATATGCATGTTCATGCTATACCAAAGCAAGAAAACCCTAATCTAACATATAAAGGACAAATAACAAACAAAATATGGAAGCAGAGACTCAAAAGCATAAAACTAGATCAAGACAAAAGCATATTATGTAAACAGAATAAAGAAATAGAAGCAAAAAGGTCAGATTAGGGTTTCTAGGCATGAGTATGCGTGCACATACATAGGGTTTACGTACACAGCCAAGTTGTATACATATGAATACTTCGAATATGCATGCACATGCAGTAAGCATGCGTACAGATACATGCCTAAACCCTAACCCAAAAAACAAGAACATAGCAGAATAGAAACTTAAAACTAACAACATAACATGTTTAAAACAATGAAGAAAAAGAAAACCTAAACTATACAAACATGTTATAACATAACTAAACAAGAAAAACAAGGAAAACAGAAAGATTAAAGCAAGAAAAGAAAGAAAAGAAAAGGACTTAGAACATATATCTCAAAACATAAAGCTCCTTAGCTTGATTTTGACCATTCCTCTTAGTCAAATATATTCACAATCAAATAAGAAAGTGATTAGTATTCTTAAAACTCCAAGATCAAGGCTAGAAAAGGCCCCAATCAAAAAAAAAATATTGACTTGAAGATGTTTTGTGAAAAACTTCTTTTTGATTCACAATTTCTAGTGAATCTTATGTTTGCCGTTAGGATTTTCTATGACTTTTGAAAAGCTACTATGTATGGCCTTTTATAGTTCCAAAAAGAGGGTTTGGAACGGCTCCTAGATGATGTGGGATTTGTTTCAAAACCCATATTTAATGCATAAATGCTTGCCTTTCATAGTTTCTGGAACCCTAACATACATACACATGCACATGTATGCATACGCATGCATGAAGCATGCGAATGCAAAGCTTTAGCATGCATGCTCATATGCGTGTATATGTTCACATACCCTAGGGCTTCCGTGATCTTTATTTTCCAAAAGTAGCTTATTTTATTCATAAAAAAGAGTTATATTTTCCAAAAATACTTTCCTCAAGTCAATTTCAATTTGATTGGGCCCTAAACCAACCTTAGGCTTTAGAATTTCAACATCATTGAGGAACGAGGGCCCGAGTCGTATAGGGTACAAAATGTGGTGTCTACAAATGTCCTTCTTTTAATTTGTGAGCTCCGCTAACAGAATCAAAAGAATAAGAGACAAAACATTTTGTTTAGACATACGGCTCAGGCCCAACCCACACGCAAATAACACACATACATGGGGCGAGGTGTAACTCTTTATAGTTACGTGGGATTCGTATGTCTGAAGTCCCACCTTTGTTACTCGAGAAACAAGCAACGACAAGTTCACTATCCTAGAACATGTTTTGCTAATTGCAAGCAAAAGGTGAATGACTCACTATCCTAGAGTCACTAAAACAAAAAACAAATAAACAAACAAATAAACATGGCCAACAACTGCAACCATCAACCAAACAAACAAGGTGCTCTTATGAGCTTAAAAGGATATATATTTGTGGTATCCATCAGGGGCTCTTGCCTCAAACTTCACTGGGTGGCTTATGCCTCTAGGTAACACTTGTCTTCTATTTCCATATCTACCTACTCTGGTGAGGCTCTTGCCT
Organism: Quercus suber; assembly: GCF_002906115.3. Classification (NCBI taxonomy): domain Eukaryota; kingdom Viridiplantae; phylum Streptophyta; class Magnoliopsida; order Fagales; family Fagaceae; genus Quercus; species Quercus suber. The sequence continues at coordinate 589,278 of NW_027069523.1, read as the reverse complement.
TAGGGTGACCTGGGTCTTTGTCTTTATCTCTACCTCTTCTATTATGCCTACATATTCAATTCCCTTGGGACATGTGCATAAATATTGGTTTTCTTCTCTTCTGACTTGCATGGGATCTTGCCTGCATATTCAATTCCCAGAAGATATGTGCACAAGTTCTATATTCTTCTTTTCTGACTAGTATAGGATCTGTCCCTACATATTCAATTCTTGGATGATATGTGCACAAGCTCTGTACTCTTCTTTTATAACTTATATTGGATTTGTGCCTGCATACTTAATTCCCAGAGGATATGTGCACTAATGACCTTGGTAGTTCTGACTCACAAGGAAGTCCTTGGTTTGTGATCTACTGGGGAGAATAACTTGTTAAGGAGTGTATCATGGCCCACGAGGGAGCTGTCTTGGTGATATTGACTTACGAGGAAGCCTCTAATGGTGTGTAGTCCATTGGAAAAAATTCTCTTCTTCTCCTTCATGACTTATTCAGGAACTGGTGTTGATTCTACTCACAAGGGAGATTCCTCAACTCCATGGGGAAATTCTTTTCTTCACAACCCTTGAGGGAGTTGCCTTTGTGCCTTAGACCCTCAGGAGAATCCTCCCTAATACTTGGGAAAAACTGTCTATTTTGTAACTTGCCAGGGGTTTTGTTTGATGGTCTTAACTCATGAGGGAGTTTTGCTAGTGATTTTCAATCTGCTAAGGGATGTTCTTGATCCTTTCAATCCACTAGGGACACTTTGAGAGTAATTGTGTCTTCTACCCAACTGAGGGTCTTTCTATCATTTTTGGATGAATCTTTGAATTTTCCTTTCCATTTCCTACCTTCTAGGAGTTCACTAGGGATATTCCAAAATTTTTTTTTTTTTTTTTTGCTTGCTAAACTACATGTAGTTTAGTGGGGGGCCTAAACTACATGTAGTTTAGTCACCAAACCTTCTTGCCTTTTCATTTTTCTCCAACAGTTACCAACTATTTCTTTTTCTTCTTCTTATTCCTCTTCATCTTCTTCACCATTTTACTTCCTCTCTAACTCTTCAACTTCCTCTTTTTCTCTACAAAAATCCTCTGCCTCTCTCTCATTCCTCATCCTTTCATAATCTAATCCCTTTTTCCTCTCTTAAATTCTCTTATCTCCTTCCAAACTCTCTCATCTTCTTCAATGTCACTCGAGTCTAATACCAAGAAAACCTCCTACGTGATTTTCGGTGATGTATTCAACCTCACCTGCTGGAATGGGGCTATAAGGTTGAACGAGTCACCTCCACTAATCTACAAGCAGTAAGATCATCTCTCAGAGAGTGCAAAGGCTAGATTAGTAAGTTTTTCAAGTTTTCCTCCTTTTTAACTTTTGCTTTGATCTTTCTTTTAATCTATTTTTAGACCTATAAATGCTTGGGTTTTTCTATGGGATGAGTTTAGATGAAAACTTGATGCCTTTGGAAGGGTAGGAACATGTTTAGGATGAGTTTTGATTAAGGGTTGTTTGGAAATATTGAAGAACACTCTTTGTCTGTGGTCATGTGTGCGCATGTATCAAGCTTGCGTACGCGTGCTCTATTATGCATACGTGTCTATGTTCTTCAGTTCATACGGATGCATGATCTAACCTATGTACGCATGCGCAGACTTGTGTGCACTTGTTGGCACTCAAAAAGCCTTATTTTCATTATTTTGTCTCCTTTTTCACCTATTTCCTAATCCAATTGTGATTTTCATGCTCTCCTTTCATATTTTTTTTTTGCAGGTCTTGCCTCCGATCTCAGGGAGGGGAAGCACTAACCACATTGCTTTGTGGTATAAGGCCCTAACTGATGACACGAGGGCCTTGGTACGTGTACTGGGCTTTGAGCCCATTCTCCATCTACTAACGGAAAGCCATGCTAGTACCATCTTGGTGTAATCCTTGGTTGAAAAGTGGTGGGACACTACCCACACCTTTCACATTACTGATAAGGAGATGACGGTGATTCCTCATGATTTCCACTAGATGACTGACCTTCAATGTAATGGGTCGATCATTAATCTAGAGGGTGAGTCGAGTGTCCAACTGGGTATAGATCTGTTGGGGTGGAGGTACACAACAAATACAATCTGCTACTTTGATATCGAGACAGATTACAAACCTCTTCCACAGGTGACGCCTAAGAACTGTGCTATGATGGCTAGGGCAATCTTACTGTACATATTTAGGGCATATCTCTTTGCCAATGGAGGGTAGATAGTGTCCTTAAGATGGTTGGCTCTCTTCTGTGATTTTAAGGATGCTCGGGGGGCTAACTAAGGTCAGGCCTATCTTGCCTACCTTTACTCCTTATTGGACATGCTCAACCGTGGGACTCTAAGCCAGCTAGTAGGGCCTTTGAAGCTCCTTAAGGTTAGTTCTTTCTTCCTTTTCCTTTGTAGCTTCATGCCTTGCAAACCATGTGCCCATGTCATAACCTTGCAAACTATTATCTAGCAAACTGTTATCTTGCATACTACCCTCTATTTATCTTGCAAACTGTTATCTATTTATCTTGAATACTACCTTCTATTCATCTTGAAAACTATCCATTTTCTTTTCACCGTTAAGCTGTGAAATACAGACTCATTGCTTATGGAGTAAAGGTGGACTTGGAGAGATTTTCTTTGGTCAGGGCTCACTTTGATGGGCTCTCTTCTAATGATGTGAGTGAAGGTCCTACTTTCTCTCTCTCTGTTTTTGTATGTTCCTAGGGTCCTTCTTTTAGCCCTATGTATTACCACGGGTCATACAGAGTCCTTAGGCCGATGCACCTCATATTATGAATCTTGCTATGGAAGCGACTACCCTCATTACTTCTAGGAGCACCCAGCCTCTGAAAGGTGCTGATTTGAAGGTCATATACTTGGTGGAAAGGGTATGTTGCTAGTTGTCGAGTGATGATGTTCCACAGGTTCCAATGGATCCTTCACAGTTCATGCTTGCCCTGCTCTCCATGACTAATGCTAAGTATCAATTGTGGACAAATAGCATACCCTATGCTAAGCGGCTCGCGGATGAGATGGCTTATAATGAGTTCAGTGAGACTCATCTCATGCCTTCCCTCATTTCAAAGGTATGTATTACTGTCTTTCTCTCAAAATTTTTAGCCCACTGTAGAGGAGGATAAGGAGCTCATTTGGCTTGCTGGGAATCTTAAGTTGGAGGTGTCCGACTACTCCAGGCAGATATATGGCCCTTGAAGGTTTGCCCACCTGGGTGATGATGAAGATGATGATGGTGATGATGATGATGATGATCCAGAGACCACTTCCAACTACCAACCAAGGAAGAGGCTTTACTGGTGATCCTGCAAATAGGCATACAAACACATAGCATATTTCTTTTTTTCTTTTCCTTTTATTAGCATGTATTTCTACACTTTATTTCTTATTTGAGACATTAGGTTGTATTTAAGAACATTTTTTACATTTCTACTTTTATTTAGGACATGTACTTATTGGACAACTTATGGGAATTTTATACTGAAAGTTCAAAAATGTGTTGAAAACACAAGAGTTGTTTAGACTCCTAAATTAAAGTTACGACTCGATAAATTTTACACTAACTTAATACTAAGTGAAGAATAGTGTAAACGTGAGCGAATAAACAAACAAGCTACTTTAATCCATAATCATAGTAACACAGCAGTAAAATGAAATGCAAAAGAGTAGGGAAGAAATATGCAAACACAAGATAACACACTGATGTGTTATCGAGGAGAAAATTGAAGAACTCGACGAAAAACCTCTCTGTCACCCTCCAAGTGGTAATCGATCCACTAGACAATCAGTTGAGATACATGGGTGAGCAAGAGACCCTCCAAGCCTAATCTACCCGAAGTACCTAAACCCTCTAAGCTTCTACTCCAACAAGGCTTCTCGAAACTGTGTCTTGTCTAACTCCATATTGCATTTGCCATTTTTGGCTTCTTCCAATGCTTCCTAATAGCACCAAAACCTCACTTGACACTCTGAAAGGGTGTGGTAAGTGTTTGGGCTATCAACCTCTCAATGGTATAGAAATGGAGGGGTAAGAGTTGAGGAAAATCCACAAGCAATTGTGTAGAGAAATATGGGTATAACAATCTTTAACTCTCAAGGTTTGTGGTTAGGGTTTTCTCTCAAAAGAACTCCTTAACATTTATGGGTAATGTGGGTATAAATAGTGTAGGCACAGAAAAAGTGTATCAAAATTGACAGTATGGCAAAACAGAATGTCTCGCGAGTGTCTCGTGGGAAAGCCTTACCCTTGAGCTACTCGTGAAACACAGCTGTCGCCATCTGTCCTGACTCTTCGCATTCCAGTCATGTGCAGGGCACATGGCTCACTTCGCAGGATGCTTAATCGCGAGCTACCCGCAAGACCTCCTCAATCTTCAATTACTTGAGTCTTCACACTCTCCCTCTTTCTCTCTAGCACACAACTCTTATAATTAAATCCCACAATAAATACAGGGTACAAAAGATTGAATAAAATTACAATCAAATTTGGCACGGAATAAAAGCCAAAAACACATAGTTGTAAATCACAACTTTACAATTTTCCCCTTTGGCTACATAACAAAACCCCTAAAACAGACTCTAGACTTAAATGTGAATTTGGGAATAATGGCGAAACTCACTCACACCATATCTAGAAGCTGTGAAGCAATTGCATGTATATACCTGTAACCTGAAACACTTGCACACAAACAAAACTTTCATTAAGCTTATGACAAGTTGAACACAAGCTACATAAATGAGCAAGTAAAGTGCGATCAAGTTTGTAAACACTATAAAACATGTAAGCATATCTTGATCATACAAAAACAATTAAGAATAATCACAAGGATCAATTGCATGTCCAACACTCAACCAATGCAAAATACGCGAGTATTTACATCTGGATACAAGATCCTACTAGGGCACAAGAGTATGGTACTTAAGACATATTAGCACTATCTTAAAAGTACCAAAAAAAAAATGCTACAAAGCATTGAGATAAACACAACTACTGAATATAAACTGAAATTAAAAACAGAGTATTAAAACTTTAAAAGAAAGTAGTAAAAACAATAAACAAAGAGTTATAAATGCTAAAACAGTTTAAACCAAAACATAAATAAAGCTAAACCACCTGTATGAACCAAAGTTTCTACACCTAAGCTATGTCTATGCTCTGCTCCCCCTCAAATGTGCAAGCTCCCCCTCAAAATTTTCTCCCTTTTTTTTACCGGAATGGCCAAAGAGGCTAGAACTGATCAAACTTTGAATTTGATCCCTTCGCCATGGACAAGTCGTCAATCTGTGAAGACAATGTAGTGATATGTCCCTGGACGTATGCAAACTGGGTCGCAATGTGTTGCACATGTGAGTTTAGCATGGTAAACATCTGATCCACTCTATTAAGAAGGCGATTAAGTCTGTCAAGTCCTGAGTAGGTGCTGAAAAGGATGGCTATGCTGTAGTCTCTGGGGCAGAAGTGAATCTATTAATCTCCTCTTTTATATCGCCACTCTCGTCCTCAACACAATCTTGTGGCATCGTGTGCACACCTGCTTTGGAGCCCTTGATGTGAGTTGTGCTCCTAGTGAGTTTCTGTGCACCAATTGGATAGTCCCTCTGAACGACTGTGAGGCCACTTGGAAGTTTGAGCCGCTCCTTTGCAATTAGGCCCATAATGAGAATGGGGAAGGGCATTACTGTCCTTGAATTCTGCTTCTCAATGCTCTTTTTCAACAAATGGAAGATGTATCCACATATATCAGTCTCTTTGTGAGTAAAGAGATCATACAAAAATTTTGTCCTTGGAGCAGACAATGTAGTCAAGTTGGTGACCAAATACAGATTATGGATCATCACATAGGCTAGAGTCCTCATCTCTAGACTAAATGGGATTGTGGTCATGGAGGTTTTCTTAGAAGTACCACCAAGAATCTTCACCATCTCCTCAGTAGAGCCCAAACGATCCTTATATTGCACTGTAATTGGCTGTGAGGGAAGGCGAACTTCTAAGACTCCTGAATGCTATCCCTAGTGATGACAAACTCTTTGTGCTTTACCCAGCAATCTATATAGTCTCCTTCCATAGTAGCATTTGAGAAAAATTCTCTTATGATCTCTAAATAGACAACCCCAATCGAGTTCAACAGCTTGGTCTAGGTCCTTTCTTTGAACACCTCAGGGATGAAGGTGTCCTCAAGGGTTTCTAGCTTGACCACTCTCTCCATAATAATGGTTGCTCTTTTGTAGCAGTCATTGTATTTCATATTGGCCTCAGCAGACTTGAAGTTATCAAAATCAATGCGTGCACATTTTGATGACTTTTTGGTCGCAGAATGTTTGGTAGGAGACATCTGCACAAAGGAACACAACGAACACAGAACAAAAACAAGTGCACAAACACAAAAACAAAACACAAAACTTAATTAGATTCAAGTTAGTTCAAAAACATAGGTAAGACAACCTAAAACAGAGCATAACCAACTCAAAACAACATGCTAAAACAGATAAAGCATGTAAACATAAACACAATGCACGAAATTAGGTAACTGTGCATGTGTGTGCATGTGTGTGCATGAGCTGATGCATGAGGATGTAGCATGAGATGCATGAGGTATGCCCAGAAGGGCTTAGTGTGTGCCTAGCGTGTGCATGGCATGGCATTGAGGCACAAAATGGGCAAAGTGTGTAAAACACACAAACACTAACCAAAACATGGTAAACATCATCAATCAAAAGGAAACCCCAAGTATTGGAACTCATTTGAGTCCAATTCAACACAAAAATTTTACTAGGACATTCTGACAAACACCTAACATGCAACAATGCGTTCCAACTATGAACAATGCATGAACATGGTGAAAACTTCCTCAATACATGCTAAGAATGCCACAAGGGGCCAACGCAAATGCACAAAGATCAAATGGGACTCAAGCCAATCAAAATTTTGAAAAAAAATTCACAAAATTAAGAACCCAAACCCAGTTTTCGAAAATCCCCAATTTTTAAAACCCTAAGCTAAAATCTGCAAAATCTAAGACAAAAATGAAGATAATGTTTAGGAAAACATACCTTGAAATGATTTTGTAGAGATTTTTTTTTTTCAAAATGATGGGGTTTAAGTGAAAGATGATTTTGGGTAGTAAGGGGTTCGAGAGATGTAGTGCAAGGGAAAGTCTAAGCATTTGAAAAACTGTCACATCTACTACATAAAAACTGAAAACACGCATTTTTCGCGGGTTAGACAGTAGCATGACAGTTGCGAGACAGTTGCGAGAATGGCCACTGAAGCTCAAAAGCTTTCATAAGAAGTTTTAAGTCGTGAGACAGTCGCGATAGCCTCTGTAAGAATTGAAAAAATTCCAGTTTTCACTGTAAAACATTTCGCAAGAAGTGTTTAGTCGCGAAATACTTGTAAGGCAGTAGCGAGACTTTCTGTATGAATTGACCAAAATTTTATTTCCCTTCAGCACATTTCGCAAGAAGCTCTAAGTCGCGAGCTTCTCGCGAAATAGCCTCTAAACCAGTTTTTGAAGAAAAACACAAAAAATACATTTTGAACAAAAACTAAAAGCACAAAAGTATAAAATCACTTTCAAAAACATATAAAACACTTAAAAATCTTTTTGGGTTTGATCAGCAATTACTTAAGCATACACATCACATTTGAACATGTACAATCACACAAATAAGATAAGCATTAATTGAAACAAAGTCTTATGTGTTGTGGGTGAGTATCAAGTGTGAAATAGTCCTTAGACCAGAGTGAAACTTCAATGATCAATTCAATCAAGTCATACACAACTGATACTAAGTTAAGTGGACTATCTCTATTATAGAAATGAACATATATGACCTCCCACAAATGATTACAAATCTTAGAAGCTTTTCATTTGGCTTCTGCATAAATCATAACATTTGATCATTTTTGGACAATACATCTCTTTTTGAGATCGGTGCTTGAAATTTTTGATATTTCAACATTAAAAGTTAGCCTTTGGCTTTTTAAGCACCATACATTTCAGTACAAAAGCCGCTTTCCCTTTTTCCTAGTCAAATACTAGTGTGTGCGACAAACTTTTGCAGCTCATAATCTCTTTTTCATTTTGAGATTTACATTTGGTGAGCTCTATAGAAAAAACATAAAAGAAAATGTGGGAAGATATATAGGCATAAGTCTATACAAGTATCAAGACCATCAAGACTATTGACCAATCATTCATGATAAGCTTGAAGATCTATTTACAACAATCACACATAATTTTCAAGATTTCTCTCACAATGATATATGTGCGTACATAACAAGCTAAGCTCGTAAATGCACTATGTCATTAGTACGAAGGTACTAGGCCAAACTCACATGTGATAAACACAACACAAGCGATCAAACTTTTTGAAAATTTTTCAATTTTTATCGGTTTTTGAATTTTTGAACACACTTAAAAATAGAACAAGTAAAGTAAGATCAACAAAGACAAGTACAAACCAAAACAAGTAAAAGAAACATGCTAAAAACAAGAAGCAATTGACACAAATTGAATTATGCATGTCGTGATGCATGAACATGTGCCCCTAAACATCGGAAGTATTAATGCATAGACATGCTAAAATGCTTATGCATGAGTACTCCTCTTCACCCACACAGCACATGTGTTTGGGGTGATATCCCTATAGGATTTGGTACGAGTGTTGTGAACTTCAAACTTTCTAGAGAAACTTGCCAAATAGGTGGTGAATGCATCAATCATTTTCATCACATCCATTACACTGAAATCACCATCTCGACCTTTTAATTGCTCAACAGCTCAATTCCATTTGTCATTTCTTGGTCCTTTTGACCTCTGATCACTTGCATTCTTCAATGCCCTCAACTTATGACAATTTGGTCTAGTGTTTCCTCGAAGTCCACAGTGATGACAGAAATGTTGAATTCTTGGACTTCTTCGTGATTTTGGACCTAATTTCCCTTTGGCTTCAGATCTAACCACTGATTGGTTACGAGGCTTATTCAACACCCGTTGGTCAGCCACATTTCTATTCTTCTCTGACTTTACTTTCTCAGCATTTGTGGTAGCTACAATTGGCTCCTTGGCTTTCACAAACTTCACTTTCTTGGTTACATTGATAGCTGAACTACTTTCTCCAGTATATCCTAATCTGGTTTTGTCGGAGAAAGGTTTTTGATGAAAGAGGACTTCATCAAACTTCTTGGAGGAGACTCACTCTATTTTAGCATTAGCTTGAACCACCTCAAGCTCAAGGAATTTTATCTTTGAGTGGGCTTCGATCAGCTTCCATTCAACGTCTCTATTTCACATTTGGCCTCCGTATATCACACTAGGAGACTTCTATACTCCTCGTCTACCTTCTTCATCTTTTTAACAGCTACCTTGGCCACCCTTGTATATTCTCCTAACTTCTCAAGAAAGGAATTGTAGTTTTCTTGAAGTCCCACTGCACTTTCATCTTCTTCAGCATCAGATTCTTCTACTACTCGCATTGACTCTACTTTACTATGTTCCCCAAGCTTAAGTCCTCCGAGGACGCAACATGAGCAATAGTCATAAATGCGAAGTAATTCCTTTCTCCATCACAGCTCTCTTTCGAATCTGAATTGGAAGAATCCAAATCACTAAGTGTTGTGACATATGCCTTGCCTTTGCCTCTTAGGTAGTTGGGACACTCCTTCTTAAGATGTCCATGGCCATTAGATTCATAACACACAATGCCTTGAGGGGATTAAGAGTCCTTCCCATCTTTCTTCTTAAACTCTTTCCTATCACCTTTGAATGATGAACACTTCCCTTTGCTGAAAAATGGGAACTGTTCTTCATCTTCAGAAATTTTCAAAAGTTATTTGCAAGAAATGCTACCTCCTTCTCTACACCATCTTCTTCGAAGGAATCATCCATTCTTTTAGTGATGGTTTTAAGAGTAAGAGATTTACGCGACTTATGAGAAGGCAGTCCCAGCTCATACGTTTAGAGAGATCCAATGAGCTCTTGGATTTTGATTTCATCCAAATCTTTACTCTCCTCTATAGCTGTGACTTTTGCACTGAAGCTCTCTGGCAATAATCAAACGATTTTCCTCACTATCTTTGAGTCCTTTGTTTTTTCAGCCAAGTTGAACTTGTCAATAACCACTTTATTCAGCTTACTATAGAAAGAGTCAAATGACTCGTCCTCACTCATTTTCAGCTCCTCAAATCTAGTGGTTAGTATCTACAACTTTGTATCCTTCACTTTCTTTGTTCCTTCATAGGTGGTCTCCAATATCTCCCAAGCTTCCTTGGAAACTGTTATGTGAGAAATCCTGTGAAACTCATTTGGAGAAACACCACAAAAAATTGCATTCAAAGCTTTATTGTTAGCGTTAGCTACCGTAAGTGCTGCCTTATCCCAAGTGGATTTAGTAGCCTCTGGCCTAGTCCATCCTACTTCTACCACTTTCCAAACAGTATCATCAATTGAACACAAGAATGCCCTCATTCAGACTTTCCAAAAGGCATAGTTACTACCATCAAAATATGGTAGAACATTTAAAGATTGAGACCGGTCCATCTCAAACGGGGTTAAGAATCGCACTAAGGTAATTAAACCACAACTAGTGCACCCGCTTTGATACCAATTGAAAGCTTGAAAATGTGTTGAAAACACAAAAGCTATTTAGACCCTCAAATTAAAGTTACGGCTCACTAGATTTTACACTAACTTAATACTAAGTGCGGAATAGTGTAAATGAAAACAGATAAAGAAACAAGCTACTTTAATCCATAATCATAGCAACACGGCAGTAAAATGGAATGTAAAAGAGTAGTGAAGAAAGATACAAACACAAGATAACACGCTGATGTGTTATCGAAGAGGAAACTGAAGAACTCGGTGAAAAACCTCTCCACCGCCCTCCAAGCCTAATCTACCCGATGTACCTAAGCCCTCCAAGCTCCAACTCCAACAAGGCTTCTCAGAACCATGTCTTGTCTAGCTCTCCAGATCCCATAACAAGCTCTATGTTGCATCTGCCATCCTTGGCTTCTTCCAATGCTTCCCAGTAGCACCAAAACATCACTTGACACTCTTAAAGGTATGGTAAGTGTTTGGGCTATCAACCTCTCAATGGTATGGAAATGGAAAGGTAAGAGTTGAGGAAAATCCACAAGCAATTGTGTAGAGAAATATGGTATAACAATCTCTAACTCTCAAGGTTTATGGCTTGGGTTTTCTCTCAGAAACACTCATCAACATTTGTGGGTAATGTGAGTATAAATGCACAGAAAGTGTATATGAGAATTGACAGTCTAGCAAAACAGAATATCTTACGAATGTCTCGCGGGAAGGCCTTACCCGTGAGCTACTTGTAAAACACAACTGTCACCATTTGTCCTAACTCTTCAGATTCCAGTCATGTGTAGGGCACATGACTCACTTCATGGGATGCTTAGTCGTGAGTTACTCGCGAGAACTTCTTAGTCTTCAATTGCTTGAGTCTTCACACACTCTCTCTCTATCACACAACCCTTACAATTAAATCTCACAATAAATACAAGGTACAAAAGATTGAATAAAATTATAATCAAATTTGGCACAAAATAAAAACCAACAAAACACATAGTTGTAAATCACAACTTTACATATACATTGTCTTGCTTTTCTCTTTTCATTGATGCTCGAAAATCTGAGTTTGAGTATGCCTTAAATAATCCTCTAGGGAATAGGAATCATGAGAGAAACCTTGGTGGAGGAACTATAATCCAAATAGCAAAAGGAATCTAAATTTGTGTGGCTTCTTGCATGCGCATATGCACGTATGCGCACGCAAGTTTTGACCATGCATATGCACCTTCGACTATACGTGCATATGCCGCCAGGTAGAAAAAACCCTAGTCGAGTCTCCTTAGCATAAAAATAGTCGTAGGAGGCCTCCAAACCTTCGTAAAATGTGTTTTAAACTCAAGAAACACTCAATAAGGTCTCCTAATGGCACAATTCACCTTTTTAGAGGTTTCAGCATGGATTAAGAAGCTTGATCCCACTTTCAAAGACACTCTGATTCCTCTTAGCCTCTCTTGTATCTATTTCTATCATCAAATCAAGGTGAACGAGCCTTTTCTTTGTGCTGCTGCTGAATTTTGGATCCATATTCGACATGTCTTCCACTTTAATGAGTGGAATTATGCCCTACCCTTGAAGAATTTGGTGCTATCATGGGTGAGCCGGACCTTGGTTCTATTATCACTCCCACTCTTGAAGAAGATCTTTCTAACATGGCTTATCAACGCTTAGGGGGTTCCTCTAGCTATGGCCAGGATATGGTGCACACTTGATAAGTTGAATGTTCAAATGGTCTTCATGTATTTTTCTCAACAAAATGTCCCTTTGGCCAGGGTGGAGCCCTCTTACTATCTTAATCCCTATTGTCTTTGTATTCTTGCAAGGTACTTCTTGGTGTGTGAGACACCTCGTGCAGGCCCAAAAATTCTTTCGATGGTCAACAATCTAGGGAGAGGAAGCCCAATCAAGATTATCTTAGCTGAAACCCTTAATGACTTGGATGCAATCTATAAGGAGGAAGCAACATTCTTTATAGGGAGTCCTCTCCTCCTTCAGGTATAATCCTTAATTTTTGCCTAGGTTCTCAACCTAGCAGGTTTCCTCTAATTTTTGCATGGATTGCCTTTCGATTTTTAACCCATCAAGGATCTTTATATCGTTTTTGTATATTTCTCTCTCTTTTTCCATTTTATCTCTCCTTTTTCCATTCAACACTCATGCCCTCTTTTTCTTTCCCTCAGATATGGTTATATTAGAGGCTCAAGTTGGTTCATCCTCCCATTGTATCTCCTAGCCAGTATCAACCAAAGCACTATCGCGACTACAAGCTCAAAAATGAAGAGATGGATCCTGTTGAGTTCATTGAATTTCTGAAGCGTCTCTCTCCTTTAGGTGTCCAATGATTGGTGGAGTGGTGGCACATCACGGGCATGGTCAACTATAGCTTCAAGGATAACTGTGTTCCTTTGTTTGGATTTTGCTTTTACTACTTTATATGTCGTATTGCCAGGCAATTTGGTGATCACAAAGGAGCTCCTAGTGATGATGGTTCCTTCCATACCTTGGCATTTACTGAGAGGATCTTGGGTAGAATTCATGAAACTTAGTCATGGACAATGATAGCCAAGGACATCCACTTTCCCTGATTCCTCCAACCATCTATAAGGTACTCGAAGTGGCTATTTGTCGACATGAGGTGGGTTCAGAGGGAAAAGAAGGCTTACAAAAGGAAGAGGACTGATTGACTACCTTGATATGCCCCAAATTTTACTTTTCTACACTTTATGATTCTCATGTCTTTTCCTTTTGAATTCAATAAAGGAATGGCATGTTCCAAATCCCCAATGGAAACAATTTGTTATCTTTTTAGTTTAAGCAATAAAAGAATCAACCATTTTATTATCTTTGCTTATTGTCTTTATTTTCTTTCTCTTATTTTTTTTTTCCTCCACCATGTAACTTTTGCTCATGATGTCCTTGTAGGAATTTTCACCATGCCCATGGTCTTTTCCCCTATCTTTTACCTAGATTGCCATTTTAGGTTTTCGACCTAGCAAGGTTTCTTTGCCTTAAATTTTGCCAAGGCCGCATTTTTAGGTTTTCAACTTAGCAAGCTTTTTCTTTTTTCTTTTTCAAATGTTATACTTTTGGAGTCTATCTAGGTTAATTAGGCGAAGCATCTCTTTTCCATCCAAATCTATAATCTTATAGTGCCTCTTGGCATGATCTTCTTGATAATAAAAGGCCCAGACCATCTTGGCTTCATCTTTTCTTTTGGATCGAAAGTCTCATCTCTAATCACCTTTAGGACTAGATCTCCTTCCTTAAGGTTTCTATGTTTCACCTTCTTGTTAAATGCTCTAGCAATCCTCTTTTGATAACCCTATGCATGGTATTGTGCTCTAGCTTTCTTTTCATCTACCAAAGCCAACTATTCATATCTTTCTCTCATCCAGTCTTCTTCTAGGACCTTGGTTTCTGCCTATACCCTCAAGGATTGTATCTCCACCTCAATGGGAAGTACCACTTCATTCCTATAAACCAAAGAGTAGAGGGTTGCCCCAGTTGATGCACGAATAGAGGTTTTGTAATCCTATAAGGCGAATGGAAGCTTTCCAGGCCAATCCTTGTTTGTCACTACCATCTTGGCTAGGATATTCTTGATGTTTTTATTAGCTGCTTCTATAGCCCTATTAGTCTATAGTCAGTATGGTGAAGACTTGTGATACTCAATGTTGTACAACTCTATGATCCTTCAAACTTCTCCCTCAAAATAGGAACCATTATCTGAGCTGATCTCTTGTGGTGCCACAAATTGACAAATGATGTTATTATCTACAAATCAAGTCACATGTTTGTCTTTTAGTATTGAGTAAGAGGCTACCTCTACTCACTTAATGAAATAGTCAATTGCCACTAAAATGTACTCAGGTCCATTTGAGGCCTTGGGGGCTATTCTTCTAATCACGTTTATGCCCCATACTGAGAAAGGCCATGGAGAGGTAATGTTATATAGCTAACTAGGTGACACATGTTTCAAGTTTGCATGTGTTTGGCAATTATGACAACTCTTCACTAAGTCTACACAATCGATCTCCATTGTATTCCAATAGCATCCCATCCTTAGGATTTTCTTGGCCAACATTTTCCCATTCATATAAGGACCACAAATCCCTTGACGTAATTCTTCCATGACTCTTTCGACGTCTTCTTTCTTTAGGCAACAAAGGTGCACACCATCATAGGACCTCCTATAGAGCTGACCTCCACATAGGATGTATTGCATTGTTGTCATCCTAACTGAATGACGTTTACTTTTATCAGCACTATCGAGATACACTCCTAATTCTAGGAATTTCATGATATCATAATACCAAAGGACTCTTTCTTCTTCTATAGCCAAAACTGAAGACTCTGCCTTCTCCTTATGTACAAACTTATAACTCTACTCGATCTCAAAGGGTCATGTTTATACTCCCTCGGGTGTTTCAACCATTGAGGCTAAAGTAGCCAAGGCATCTATGAACTAATTCTGAGCTTTAGGGATGATAGTGTATTCAATCTTATCAAAGGTTTTGGTCAAACCCTCTAAATATTGCTAATAAGACTTTAAGTGTTCCTCATTTACCTTCCATAATCTTTGTGCTTGGGCTATTACCAAAGTTGAATCTCCAAAGACTTCTACCTCCTTTACCCCTAACTCTTGAAGAGCTTCCATTCTGGCAATACAAGCCTTATATTCTGCCATGTTGTTGGTTTCCTCAAAGTTCAATTTGACTACTAAAGGTATGTGAGACCCAATGATTGATCAAAAGTACTCCTATCCCATTCCTATATTAGTTTACAAATCCATAAAAATACATCTTCAATGCCTCTAGTTTGATGTTCAAAATATCCTCATCTGAGAAATCTTCTTTACCATTTTCTCCTTCTATGGGGTTCTTTGTACAAAAATCTAACACAGTGCTTCCTTTTATGGTATTTCTAGCCATATACTTCAAATCAAATTCTGCCAATAAAATCAACCGTCTTGATAGCCTTCCACTTAGGTCGGGCTTCTCAAATAGATACTTCAACAAGTCCATTCTGGCTACTATCCATATCTGGAAATGTCTCAATTTTTGCACGGCCCACACAAGAGCAAAACATGGCTTTTCTATGAGTGTGTATCCAGTCCCATAGTCATGGAACCTCTTGCTCAAGTAGTATACAGTTCTCTCACTTTTATCATCGTCCACTTGTGTAAGAATACTTCCAACCGCATTCTCTATGATCGAGAGATAAAGTAGGCTTTCCATGCCTCAGGGGTACTAGGATGGGTGGATGGAGGAGGTATTCCTTAATAAGTTCAAAGGCTTTCTATCATTCAACGTTCCATGTACGGGGTTCATTCTTTCTTAAGAGCTTGAAGATGGGCTCACAAGTGGAGGTAAGCTAGGCGATGAATCGACTGATGTATTGTAGTCGGCCTAAGAATCCTCTTATCTCTTTCTCATTATTGGGTGGAGGCATATCTAATATGGCTTTGATCTTTGATGGGTTAACCTCTATCCCTCTATCAGTTACCAAGAAGCCTAGCAAGTTCCTGGCAGTTACTCCGAAGGTGCATGTTTGTAGGTTCAATCTCAATCTATACTTTTTGATCCTTTTGAAGAACTTCCTCAAATTAGCTATGTGGCCTTTTATATATTTGGACTTCACGATCATGTCATCAACATATACCTTAACTTCATTGTGCATCATGTTAGGTAATAAGGATGTGGCCATTCTTTGATAGGTCACACCTGCATTCTTAAGCCCAAATGGCATCACGGTATAACAATAAATCCCCATTCAGTAGTGAAAATGGTTTTGGTCATGTCCTTAGGAGCCATCTTGATTTGGTTATATCCCAAGAAACCATCCTTGTGTTAGGATTGGTGCCCTTAAATCCTATTGTAAGATGCTATGTATAATATTAAGTGTGACATTGTGTTTGACATTATGTATGACTTAATATTATGTTTAATAAATTTGTTTTATTATTATCTGAAATAATGGTAACATGAATATTCAGACATTATCATATAGTCCATGAGATGCATAGTATGTGATTTATGTGAAGAGTCACAGAAGATATAAATCACAAGTTCTTTGTAAACTCAGAATTATAGTTCGTAGTCGGTGATGAAATTGGGCATTTCATCTGCGAAGACTATAACATATCAACTACGATGATTTGTCTTGATCATGGAAGTGGAGACTTCTAGTTGATGTGTTAATATGTTTTAAGAGTTAAGACATATTGAACTGGACCGCTGTGAGATTTATTATTCTCCTAATGACTGTCAAATGAATAATAAATCTCACGACTTGTATTTGCATGAACTCTTAATCCTGAGAGAATAATGAACCTGATCATGAGGTGTAGGTTGCTTTGATATATCAGGAGTGAGATCTACAGTTATGGTCAAAACCTCAGTATGTTGGGCAGCCACATTTAGTGTTGATGGAACATGTATTCTCAAGATGGAATTCATAGTCTCTTAACGGAGATATAAAATATTCCCTTGAGATAAGTTTAATGGGTTTGTTATTCAAAGAGTTAGGCCTAACCACTTTAGTAAGACTAAAGTATATATATTTATGGAATTGGATTTCATAAATATATAATGAATAACATTAAAGGATTAAACCGGGTACTCAAGGATTAAGATGTAGTAATTTACAAAGTGGCAGTCTACATTAAAGACTTTGTATTACTACAAATATTTTATGAAGGGGTTGCATGTATAATAAAGTCTTGGGATATAATTTATAGATAAGACCTAGAGTGCAACTATTTTTATATAGTGGTATTAAAAATAGTTAATGGTAACTTTGGACTTGTCAAGTGTTGACAGAAAAGCCCAAGGCCCATTGGAGCTAGTGTCTTATTGGTCCCTTTTGGTCCCACTCCAAGCCACACACTTAAGCCCAATTGGTAAGGCCCGAAAGGCCGGCCCAATTAGATAAATTGGTTAGATACAAAGGGAAAAACGTACAGAAACATTTGTGACAAGAAAACATCATTGAAAAGTGGTGTATGAGAGTGTAAGTCACTTTTTGGTCATCCCTTTGTTACCAATCGAGAGACCACACATCTTGGGCGTTAGTGGAATTGGAGTGAAGATTAAAAGTAGTCCCAAGTGCTTCAATCTTCAGTTTTGAAATTCATCGCTTCAAGGTACACTCTCTTGTTCTCTAATTCTGAAATTTACTTTGTGCATGTTATCAATATCGAATGAAGTAGATCCGTTTTAAAACTTATTTTCTGCTGCATTTATCTTTATATCCATCACCTTGAAAGACATCATGGCACTACTGGTAGTGTTATCCATTGAGACATCTATATGAGGAAAAGGGAAATCGTCCCTAGGGCAAGCCTTGTTTAGGTCTCTAAAGTCCATGCACATCCTTACCTTTCCATCCTTATGTTGGAAATGTACATGAACGCAATAGAAAAATAACGGATCTACTTCATTCAGAATTGATAACATGCATTAAGTAAGTTTCAGAATATAGAACAAGAGAGTGTACCTTGATGCGATGAATTTCAAAACAAAGATCGAAGCACTTGGGAATACTTTTAATCTTCACTCCAATTCCACTATCGCCCAAGATGTGTGGACTCTCAATCGGTCACAAAGGGATTAGAGAATGACTTACACTCACTTACGTACCATTTCACAATGATGTTTCTCATACATAAAATTCTGTACATTTTTCCCTTTATATCTAACCAATTATCTAATTGGGCTGGCCTTTTGGGCTTTTCCAATTGGTCTTAAGTGTGTAGCTTGGAGTGGGACCAAAAAGGACCAATAAGACACTAGTTCCAATGGGCCTTGGGCTTTTTTGTCCACTCTTGACAAGTCCAAAGTTACCATTAATTATATTTAATACCACTATATAAATATAGTTGCATTCTAGGCCTTATCTATAAATTATATCCCAAGACTTTATTATACATGCAACCCCTTCATAAAATATTCATAGTAATACAAAGTCATGAAAGAAAACTGTCACTTTGTTGATTACTACATCTTAATCCTTGAGTACCCAGTTTAATCCTTTTAAGTTATTCACTATATATTTATGAAATCCAATTTCATAAATATATATCCTTTAGTAATTTCTTACTAAAGTGGTTAGACCTAACTCTCTGAATAACTGAACACATTAAACTTATCTCAAGGGAATATTTTATATCCCCGTTAAGAGATTATGAATTCCATCTTGAGAATATATGTTTCATCAACACTAAATGTGGTTGCCCAACATACTGAGGTTTTGACCGTTTATATAGATCTCACTTCTGATATATCAAAGTAACCTACACTTCATGATCAGGTCCATTATTCTCTCAGGATTAAGAGTTCATGCAAATATAAGTCGTGAGATTTATTATTCAATTGACAGTCATTGGGAGAATAATAAATCTCACAACGGTCCAGTTCAATATGTCTTAACTCTTAAAACATACCAACATATCAACTAGAAGTCACCACTTCCATGATCAAGACAAGTCATCTTAGTTGACATGTTATAGTCTTCGCAGACGAAATGCCCAATTCCATCACCGACTACGAACTAAAATTCTGAGTTTACAAAGAACCTGTGATTTATATCTTCTGTGACTTTTCACATAAATCACATACTATGCATCTCATGAACTATATGATAATGTCCAAATATTCATGTTACCAATACTTTAGATAATAATAAAACAACTTTATTAATCAGAATATTAAGTCATACATCATGTCAAACATAATGTCATACATAATATCATATATAGTATCATACAATAGGATTTAAGGGCACTAATCCCAACAATCTCCCACTTGCCCTAAAGATTATTTTGCACTAATCTAACTCCCATTCCCTCCAAATGCGACTCGAAGGTCCTTTGAGGCAAGGCTTTGGTAAAGGGATCTGCTAGATTATTTGCACTTTCAATCTTTGCTACCACCACATCTCCACGAGTTATAATATCTCTAATAATGTGGTACTTTCTCTCAATGTGCTTTCCTTTCTTGTGATTCCTTGGATCTTTTAATTATGCAACTGCACCACTGTTGTCGCAAAACAATGTGATGGGAACTTGTTCCATTCTCATTACACCAAGGTTAGAAAGGAATTTCTTGAGCCATACAGCTTCTTTTGCTGCTTCACAAGCAGCAACATATTTTGCTTCCATGGTGGAGTCTGTAATACAAGATTGCTTGACACTCCTCCATGTTATGGCTCCACCTCCCAAGGTGAAAACACATCCTGATGTGGACTTTCTGAAATCTAGATCCGATTGAAAGTCTGAATCTGTATAGTCAATGGGAATCAAATCCTCACAACGATAAACAAGCATATAATCTCTCGTTCTCCGTAGATACTTGAGAATATGCTTTACAGCTTGCCAATGTTTTGGTCCTGGATTTGATTGATATCTGCTGACCATGCCAACTGAATAACAGATATCTAGTCTAGTACAAAGCATAGTATATATGAGACTTCCTATTGCTGAAGCATAAGGAACTTGTCTCATCATATTTTCTTCCTCTTGAGTCTTAGGCCATTGGTCATCAGACAGAGGAACTCCATGTTTGATAGGAAGTAATCCTTTCTTGGAGTTTTGCATGCTAAACCATTCTAAAACTTTATCTATATATCCAGCTTGTGATAAGCCTAACATCTTATTCTTGCGATCTCGCCAAAGCTTGATCCCTAGAATAAAGTTAGCCTCACCCAAGTCCTTCATATCAATTGGCTTGATAACCAAACCTTTACCGATGACATTATCACTATATCATTTCCAATGAGTAGAATATCATCAACATAAAGCACTAGGAACATTACTACTTTATCTTGATGTCTTTTGTACACACATGGTTCATCAAGATTTTGTTCAAAACCAAATGACTTGATTGCTTGATCAAATCTGATGTTCCATGACCTAGATGCTTGCTTAAGTCCATAAATGGACCTTTTCAATTTGCATACCATATGCTCTTGGTTCTTTTCTATGAAACCTTCTGGTTGCATCATATAGATTTCCTCTTCAAGATTGCCATTAAGAAATGCAGTCTTGACATCCATTTTCCAAATCTCATAATCATAATAAGCAGCAATGGATAAGAGAATTCTGATAGATTTAAGTATTGCTACTGGTGAAAAGGTTTCTTCATAATCAATACCTTCTTTTTGAGTATACCCTTTCGCCACTAGCCTTGTTTTAAAGGTTTCAACCTTTCCATCTATTCCTCTCTTTCTCTTGTAAACCCATTTGCAACCAACAGGTTTAATGCCGTTGGGCACCTCTACAAGATCCCGAACTTAATTGGAATACATGGAATATATGGAGGAGGAATTCAATGATAATAAAGCAAAGGGTTCTTTCTAATGTTAGGCTTAGTAATGATGTTTGGATTTGGAAGGGTTCCATTTTCTATTAGGTCTTGTATCTCATGCTTAAGGTGGAAACAATTGTCGATTTTATGGCCAGATTTTTTATGGAAACGGTAATATTCATTGAGGTTCTAAGTAAAAGGTACAAGATTAGGCATAGGTGTAGGGTCTAAGGGTTTGATGAATCCTTTAGAAGTTAAGTTCTCATATGCTTGGGCAAGGGACATTCCTAAGTCAGAGAATTCTCCATGGGCTTTCTTTGTGAAGCTTGGGTAGGCTAAAGGTTGTTGAGGCATGATGGCACTTACATTCACAAGATTAGGTGCTTTAGAAGCAACAAATCCCCCTCATATGTCTTCTTGATTAAAGGCTTGCTTTGACCTTTCTTCAATTGCCCATTATTGATGGCATCCTCGATCCTAGTTCCACAATCATACAACTCACCAAAAGAGCTAATAGGCGATGATAAAAACCTACTATTATATGCCAAAAGCAAATTCTTGATAATCATGTTGATTTTGTCCTTCTCATTTGGCCTATTAACCATCCTATACGTGTTTTCTTTCCACCTTGTCATGTATTCGAAAAATGTATCCCCTATTCCTTGCTTGGTAGTCTCCAAGTCCCTCAAAGCTACATCAATCATGGTAATGAAGATGAATTGATCCACAAATAACTCCATTAGCTCATTCCACACCTTGATCTTAGTTGGGTCCAAGCTATAGTAACACCCTGCTGCACCTCTTGTAAGTGAGAGGTAGGGCATGCAAAGTTTGCTTCTCATCCAATCCTTTCATTTCAGCAATGCTTAGATATCTCCTAACATGTTGCTTAGGATATCCAGTCCCATCAAATTTTTCCGCATTCAAGATTGTGAACTTGGGAGGCAATGTCATTGGAGTCTTGGAGCCCACTCCACCCATGTTGTAAAGACAATCATCCATTCATCGAGCCTTGTGAAAGGCTAGTTGCATCTTGTCCATCTTTTTCTTCATGGATGGTATCCGTGGTAAGTTTCTCAAATTGCTTACTCCTTCCATATTCAGCCTTATCCCCTTCATCCCGATCTTCTCCTTCATCTTCATCATCTATCTCCACATGTATGGGCTTCTTAAACTTGCTCCCCTCTAGCTTGGAGAAACGGCCTCCTATCTTCTTAAGGGCATCACTTTGCTCTTTTATTGCTTTGAATATATTTTGTGTAGTCATGTCATTAATTGGAATAGCCATTCCTTCTTACGATACTTCCTCTTGCAATGTCTCTTCTTGAAATACCTCTTCTTGATATGTTTCCTCAATTTTGACCAAACGCATTTTGTTATTTTCTCGAACCCAAATTGAAGAGGGGACATGCTTTCTTGATCTTAGTGGTGCAGTGGTGCCTAAAAAGAAGTCCCATTTTATTAAGCCCATTTCCCAATTAAAAGGTTCTTTTCATTAACTTAGATGTTCTTAGAAAGTATTTAAGTCCATTTTAATGAAGGCCCCATTACGAAATCACCCACTTTCCTCTTATGAATCTTACCCTTGTTTCATTCAGCTTTAGTCCTTACTTTCATGGGCTTTCATTAAAATGTACTTAAAGATTTTTAACCCTTTGCCTCAAATATAGGCTTACAATGTACCCATCACCTTTAGGCTCTTCCTTTTTCCATTGTCATCATTTTTTTTTTTTTTTTTGGAAGTAGCCATCTAGTTAGAATATATTGTCGCCTTCCTTTCAGAGTCCATAAATTTCTCATCATTTTGGGTCTTGGCATACAAGAAGGCCCAAGATTAGGGAATTTCATATTGGCTTTGTAGGATGTTCGATGGTAAGTCCATAGCATATTTTTTATCTTAGTCCCCAAGTTCTCATTTTCAAGAGACCTTTTGATTTAGGCTTATGATAGCAACTAGGATATGGTCTTATGAACCTTTCAAGTTAAGACATACGTTTGGACTTTAGTATAAGCCTCTTACATGTGAGGATTTCTTTTCTTTTATCCCAACATCTTAGGGCATGCCATAACTTTTGAGTCATCCTTAAATTTTTACATCTTTTATTTGTCCTTTAGAATTAACCTGGGTGAAAGGGATAAACGAACCAAGTGAAATGTGTGCAAACAAATATTGAATAAACCTTTATCAAGATTAAGAAATAAGACACATTGGAATTAAACTCTCTATCCATAGAGGAGTCACCACTGTGGGTCAGCGGGAGGGGAGTACACCTTGGCCGAGTGGACCGAGGCGGAGAAAAGATGGAGTCGCCACCTAGATTAGGTTTAGGAACCATATATATATAGTGTCCTCCATGGAAGGACTAATCATACTACTAGAGCACATGTCTGGAGTTTAGGTATGGGGATGGGAAGGTGTTAGGCGACCAACCCCACCCAACTTATTGGTCGACTTCCACTGATTGTGTCTTATGTGTTAATCTAGTTAAAGTCATATTCAACGTCATTATTCTAGACTCACACACACACACAAGCATACATCTAAGCAAACAACATGTATTTTCATCCCAAACCCTAACATACATCTATCATGCATATCACATCTCAACCCTAGCATACATCTATCATGACATTAAACATATATTCCCAAGGGAAAAAATATTACAAGGTAGATTCAAACATTCATATTATCAAGTCCAAGGCATGGCATACTAACTTGCATATTCATGCTCACCCAAAACAAGATCATATTTATCAAGACAAGACAAGATCACAAACAAATGCATGTTCATGTGAATGCATGCCTTAACTTACTTACCTTACTGCATCACAACATCTATGCATCAATGCATGTTTATATTCATATGCATGTTCATGGTATACCAAAGCAAGAAAACCCTAATCTAACATATAAAGGACAAACAACAAGCAAAATATGGAAGCAAAGACTCAAAAACATAAAACTAGATCAAGACAAAAGCATATTGTGTAAACAGAATAAAGAAATAGAAGCAAAAAGGTCAAATTAGGGGTTTTGGGCATGAGTATGAGTGCGCATACCTAGGATCTACGTACCTAGCCCAGTTGTATGCGTACGCAGATTTCGAGTATGTGTGCACATGCAATAAGCATGCGTACGCATACACGCCCTAAACCCTAACCCAAAAAACAAGAACACAGTAGAACAGAAACTTAAACTAACAACCTAACATGCTTAAAGAAAACCTAAACTACACAAACATATTATAATATAACTAAACAAGAAAAACAAGGAAAACAAAAAAATTAAAGCAAGAAAAGCAAGAAAAGAAAAGAAAAGGACTTAAAACATATACCTCAAAACATAAAGCTCCTTAGCTTGATTTTAACCGATCCTCACAGTCAACTCTATTCACAATCAAATAAGGAAGTGATTAGTAATCTTAAAACTCCCAAATCAAGGCCAGCAAAGGCCCCAATCAGAAAAATATTAACTTGAAAAATGTTTTGTAAAAAACTCCCTCTTTGATTCACTATTTCTAGTGAATCTTATGTTTTCCCCATTTTATAGTTTGAAAATAAGGGTTTAGAATGGCTCCTAGACGATGTGGGATTCGTTCCAAAACCCATCTATAATGCATAAAAACTTGTCTTTCATAGTTTCTAGAACCCTAACATGCATATGCATGCTTGTGTATGCATACGCATGCATGAAGCATCTGTACGCAAAGCTTGAGCATGCGTGTGCATACGCGTGGATGCTGAAGCATGCCCTATGGTTTCCATGGTCTTTAATTTCCAAAAATAGCTTACTTTATTCATAAAAAGAGTTATATTTTCCAAAAATATTTTCCCCAAGTCAATTTCAATCTTATTAGGCCCTAAACCAACCTTGGACTTTAGAATTTCAACATTACTAGGGAACGGGGCCCGAGTTATAAGGGGTACAAAATGTGGTGTCTACACCACGGTTAACCATATCTGTGATGTGCCACCATTCCCCCACCCATTGGATACCTAAAAGATAGAGGCTTTAGGAATTCAGTGAACTCAACTAGATCCATCTCCTAATTTTTGGGCTTACGATCACAATGATGCTTGGCTAATATTGACTAGGAGAGACTGTGGGAGGATAAAGCAACTAGAGCCTCTTATATAGCCATATATGAAGGAGAGTGAAAAGAAAGCATGAGTGTTGAGTAGAAAAATGAGAAATAAAAATAAAAGAGAGAAAGAGAAATAAATGTGTATACAAAGATGATATAAGGGATCTCGATGGGTTCAAAACTAAAAGGCAATCCATGCAAAAATTAGAGGAATCTTGCTAGTTCGAGAACCTAGGCAAAAGTTAGGGATTGTACTTGAAGGAGGAGAGGACTCCACGTAAAGAATGTTGTTTCCCCTTTATGAACGGCATCCAAGCCATTGAGAGTTTCAGCTAAGATGATGCTAATTGGAGTTCCCCTCCCTAGATTGTTGACCACCTGAAGAATTATTGGGTCCACATGAGGTGTCTTATGCACCAAGAAGTACCTCGCAAGATGTAAAGACAAATAGCATTAAGATACTGAGAGCGTTTCACCCCCACCAAAGGTACATCCTACTAAGAAAAATACTTGAAAACCATGTGAACATTCAACTTATCAAGTATGCACAATCTTTTGGCCATAGCTAGAGGAACCCCAATCTTAGAGAGATCTTAGAGAGATCTTCTTCAAGAGTAGGAAGAATAATAGCATCGAGGTCGGGCTTACCCATGACCGCACCAAATTCTTCAAGAATGGGGCATAATTCCATGCCATTGAATTGGAAAATATGCCAAGTAGGGATCCAAAATTCAGTGGTAGCACAAAGAAAAGGCTTGTCCACTCTAATTTGGTGATAGAAAGGAATTCAAGAGAGACCAAGAGGAGTAAGAGCGTCTTTGAAATTAGGACTAAGCTTCTGAATCCATACTGAAACCTCTAAAGGAGTGAGTTATGCCATGTAAGGACCTTGCAGGGTGTTTCCTAGGTTTAGAATACAATTTGTGAGGGTTTGGAGGCCTTCGACGGCTATATTATACTAAGAAGAGTCGGCTAGGGTTTCTCTGCCTGCCAGCATGCGCGTGCCTGGTCAA
This sequence comes from Quercus suber, assembly GCF_002906115.3. NCBI lineage: Eukaryota > Viridiplantae > Streptophyta > Magnoliopsida > Fagales > Fagaceae > Quercus > Quercus suber. Next base: position 563,272 of record NW_027069523.1, on the reverse strand, counting down.
AAGTGCACACGCATGGTCAACATCTGCATGTGCATACATGCGTTTGCGCATTTAAGCAAGAATATAGATTCGAATCCCATTTCCTATTTGGAATGTGGTTCCTCCACCAAGGCTTCCCTCATGATTCCTACAACCTAAAGGATTACTCAAAGCATGCTCAAGCTCAGATTTTCAAGCATCAATGAAAAGGGAAAAGCAAGACAAAATAAAAAATTCCCACAAGTTGTAAAATAAGTACATATCCTAAATGAAAGCAGAAATGTAAAAATGTTCTTAAAATGCTACCCAATGTCTTGAAAAAAAAATCTAAAATGCAGAGATACATGCTAATATAAAGGAAATAAAACAAGAAATATGTTGTGTGTCTATGTTTGTGTCTGACTATTTATCTATAGGGTCATCACCAGTAGTGCCTCTTCCTTGGCTGATAGCTCGGAGTCATCTCAAGGTCATCACCAACATCATCATTATCATTATTATCATCACCCCTTAGGTGGGCAAACCCTCTAGGACCATAGATTTGCTTGGAATACTCGGTCACTTCCAACTTGAGGTTCCTAGTAAGCTAAACAAGCTCCTTATAATCCTCCATAGTAGGCTAGATTACAAAAGAAGACAACGTTAGAACAAGTTTTGAGAGATGCAAGAAAAGAAAATACAAGACAAGGATGAAAAAGAGCTCACCGCTCGTGTACCCTTTAGAAAGGGATAACCCATGACATTCGGGTTACGCCCCATAGGAAGCTCTCAAGTAAAGCCATCAGGGCCATAAGCATAGACGGACCAAGGTAGATGAGGAAGGGCAACAGGACCATTGGTAGCAGGACCAGTTGCACCCTGACATAATCATCACAATTGAGTATCACCATGTGCAAGAAAATGCAAGAAAAGAGAAAGGAAAGTGAAAATGAAAGAATACATACTTTTGCAAAGAGGGAGGGCAAGAGATGAGTCTCGCTGAACTCAGTGTAGTCTAGATCATCCATGAGTTGCTCAGCATATGGAATTCTGCTCCTCTACAATTGGTACTTAGCATCGATCATGGAAAGTGGGGCAAGAATGAACTATGGAGGATCCATCAGAACTCGCTATGCATTTGTGCCCATTAGCTGGCAACAGACCCTCTTAGCCAGGTAGAGGACCCTCAAATCAGCACCCTCTAAAAGCTGGGTGATCCCAAAAGCAATGATTGCAACCTTTTCCAAATTAGGGTCTGCAACAGGAGGAACACTTGCCCAAGGGCTCCATATAACTTGTGACAACACATAGGGTTAAAAGGAGAACACTAGGAAACATGAAAAAGAAAGTCATAAGAGAAAGTAGGATCTCTACTCACCTCTTCAAAAGAAAGCTCATTGAAATAAGCCCCGATTGAAGGAAAGCTCCTCAAGTCCACCCCTGCTTCACAAGTATAAAGACTGTATTTCACGGTCTAATGCTGAAAATAGAAGGCATAATTTGCAGGATAATAGTTTGCAAGAAAGTAGATGACAATTTGCAAGATAGACAAGGTATAATTTGCAAGATACAGATATAGTGGTAAGATGATAGTTTGTAAGATAAAGACATGGACACAGCTTACAAAAGCATAAGATACAGTTTTGTAAACCTAGATGACATATGGATGAACATTAGTTTGCAAAGGTACGAAGTACATGTTTGTAAGAAGCTACAAAAGAAAAGGAAAAGAGAACTGACCTCAAGGAGCATCCAAGGCCCCACCAGCTGGCTTAGAGTCCCTCGACTGAGTGTGTCCAAGGATGAGTACAAGTAAGCGAGACAAGCCTGGCCCCAATTAACCTCCCAAGCTTTTCCAAAGTCACAGAAGAGAGCCAGCCACCTTAAGGACACCGTTTGCCCACTATTGGCGAATAGGTATGCCCTTAGTATATACAATAAAAATACCCTAGCCATCCGAGCACAATCCTTCAGCATATCCTGAGGAAGAGGTCTATGGTCCATCCCAAGATCGAAGTAACGGACTATCTCTGTCATTTGCCTCCACCCCAGCAGCTCTATGCTCAACTCAGTACCCAACTTGACCTTCAAATTAATGATAGGACCGTCGAACCTAAGATTGGTCATCTAGTGAAAGTCATAAGGGTCTCTTGTCATCTCCGTCTCAGCAACGTGAAAGGTGTAGGTAGTGTCCCACCACCTCTCAGCTAGTGTCTACTCTAGGACAGCACTGGTGGAACTCTCTGGAAGTAGATGGACGATGGGCTTGAAGCCGACTGCATGCACCAAGGCCTTTGTGTCGTCAGTCAAGGCCATGTACCATGAAGAGATATGGCTAGTACTATCTGTAAAGTTGTTATTTACAACTATGTGTTTTGTTGGCTTTTATTCCGTGCCAAATTTAATTGTAATTATTATTCAATCTTTTGTACCTTGTATTTATTGCAGGATTTGATTGTAAGGGTTGTGTGATAGAGAGAGTGTGAAGACTCAAGCAATTGAAGACTGAAGAGTTATCGCTAGTAGCTCGCAATTAAGCTTCCCGCGAAGTGACTCACATGCCTTGCACGTACTGGAATGCGAAGAGTCAGGCCATGATGGAGACAGCTGTGTCTCATAAGTATCTCGCAGGTAAGGCCTTCCCGTAAGACACCTGCGAGACATTTTGTTCTGCCAGCCAGTCTATTCTGAAACACATTTTCTGTGCCTACACTATTTATACCTACATTATCCACAAAAGTTGAGGAGTGCTTCTGAGAGAAAACCCTAGCCAAACACCTTGAGAGTTAGAGATTGTTATACCTATAATCGTTTACACATTTACTTGTGGAATTTTCTCAACTCCTAAATCTCCATTTCCATAACATTGAGAGGTTGATAGCCCAAACACTTACCACACCCTTTCAGAATGTCAAGTGAAGTTTTGGTGCTACTGGGAAGTATTGGAAGAAGCCAAGGGTGGCAGATGCAACATGGAGCTTGTTGCGAGATCTAGAGAGCTAGACAAGACACGGTTCTTAGAAGCCTTGTTGGAGTAGGAGCTTAGAGGGTCTCTTGCTAACCCATATATCCCAACTGATTGTCTAGTGGATCAATTACCGCTTGGAGGGCAGCGGAGAGGTTTTTCGTCGAGTTCTTCGGTTTCCTCTTCGATAACACATCAGCATGTTATCTTGTGTTTGCAGCTTTCTTCCCTACTCTTTTACTTTTCATTTTACTGTTGTGTTACTTTAATTATGGATTGGAGTAGCTTGTTTGTTTATTAGCTCGCTTTTACACTATTCCGCACTTAATATTAAGTTAGTGTAAAATCAATCGAGCCGTAACTTTTAATTGGGAGTCTAAACAGCTCTTGTGTTTTCAACACATTTTTGAACTTTCAATTGGTATCAAAGCGGGTACACTCGCTGTGGTTTAACTACCTGAGTGTGATCATTAACCCCGTTTGAGATGGACCGATCTCAATCTTTAAATGTTCCACCATATTTTGATGAGTCCTTTGATTCCTTCTATGGGAAGCTCAATGAAATTGTAATTGCTAAGCTCAATCTTGGTGAGAAGATTGAAAATGCTAAGGTAGTAAGAAAAATTTTAAGGTCCTTACCGGAGAGCTTCCGAGCAAAAGTCACAGCCATAGAGAAAAGCAAAGATTTGGATGAAATTAAAATCCAAGAGCTCATTAGATCTCTCCAAACGTATTTACTAGGGCTGCCTTCTCATAAGTCAAGCAAATCTCTTGCTCTTAAAACCATCACCGAAAGAATGGACGATTCCTCCGAAGAAGATGGAGTGGAGAAGGAGGTAGCATTTCTTACTAAGAACTTCTGAAAATTTCTGAAGATGAAGAATATTGGAAAACTGTTCAGCAGAAGGAAGTTTTCATCCTCCAAAGGTGATAAGAAAGAGTTTAAGAAGAAACAAGGGAAGGATACCCAATCTCCTCAAGGCATTGTGTGTTATGAATGCAATGACCATGGACATCTCAAAAAAGAGTGTCCCAACTATCTAAGAGGGAAAGACAGGTATATGCCACAACTCTTAGTGACTCAGATTCATCAAATTCTGATTCGGAAGAAAGTTGTGATGGAGAAGGGAATTACTCCACCTTTATGACTACTGCTCATGTTGAATCCTCAAAGGACTTAAGTTTGCTAGTGCAAGAACTTGGGGAACATAGTGATGAGGAATCCATGAGAATTGTAGAAGAATCGAATGCTAAAGAAGGTGAAGATTTAGCCGGTCTTCAAGAAAACTACAATTCCCTACTTGAGAAGTTAGGAGAATATATAAGGGTGGCCAAGGCAGCTATTAAAAAGATGAAAAAGGCATAGGAGGACTATAGAAATCTCCTAGTGCAATATAAGGAGGCCAAATGTGAAATAAAGACGTTGAATGGACAACTAACGGAAGCCTACTCAAAGATAAAATTCCTTGAGCTTAAGGTAGTTCAAGCCAATGCAAAAGTAGAGTGAGTCTTCTCCAAGAAGTTTGATGAAGTCCTCTCTCATTAAAAACCTTTCTCCAACAAAACCGGAGTGGGATATACTAGAGAAAGTAGTTCAGCTGTCAAAATCACCAAGGATGTGAAGTTTGTGCAAGCCAAAGAACTAGTAGTGGCTGCCTCTACACCTAAGAAAGTAGAGGATAAAAAGAAGAAGAATGTAGCTGACCAACGGGTGTTGAATAAGCCTCGTAATCAATTAGTGGTCAAACCTAAGGGTCAAGGGAAATCACCTCCAAAGTTGTAAAGAGGTCCGAGAATTCAACATTTCTGTCATTTCTATGGACTTCAAGGACACACTAGACCAAATTACCATAAGCTGAAGGCATTGAAGAATGCAAGTGTTCAGAGGTCAAAAAGCCTTAAAAATGACAAAAGGAATTAGGTTGTTGAGCAATCAAGAGGTCGAAATGGTGATTCCAGTGTGATGGACGTGATAAAGATGATCGGTGCATTCACCACTTGCTTAGAGAGCTTCACTAGATTATTTGAAAGTCCTAACTCTCGTACCCAATCCTATAGGGATATCACCCCAAACGCATGTGCCGTGTGGGTGAAAAGGGGTACTTATGCATAAGCATTTCATATGTCCATGCATTAATACTTCTGATGTTTAGGGACACTTGTTCATGTCATTACATGCATAATTTACTTTGTACCATTTGCTTTTGGTTTTTAGCGTGTTTCTTTTACAAGATTTTGCTTTGTTTGTGTTTTTGTTCTATTTTTTAGTGTGTTAAAAAATTCAAAAACCCATAAAAATTGAAAAATCTTCAAAATATTTGATCGTTTATGTTAGGACATATATGTTTTAACTTGATTAAGAACATATGTCATTTATTTATGTAAATTGGCTAATCCTTTGACAAAACGCACTCTACTTGTAATTGGGTAGTTCTAGGTGTTTTTAATACTTCAAGAAATAATGTTCAAGGTCAAGTGTTGAAGTCATCAAGTCTGTCCAAGAAAAAGCAAGCTGAAGTGCAAAGTTTTTAAAGCTCGACACCTTCTCGATAGCTACCTCGACACCTGCTATCTGTCGAGATTTAAAATTTCAGATTTCCAATCTGATTTTCTTATGATCCGTGAATATGTTTTTGGGCCTTCTTTTCTTCTAACCCTAAACATATAAAAGGATTGTTTTAAGTGCCGTCAAGTGTGATACAAGTTGCATTAGCATTGAGCAATCTCTATTCAAGCAAATTGTGATCAAAAGACGAAGTTCTTGACCTAGTTCATCTTCCATCAAGAAGTTGCTGTGTATTTTGCACCGTAGGGTTTTGTAACCAAGCATCTTCCTGCTATTCATCATAAAGGATGAACTGAAGAACTTTGCAGCCAACCATTCTTCCTTAGTTGGTGTTCTGAAGTCGCGTTCTTGGATTCGCGCATTGGTTAGTCACGTACTTGGGAGCCGTGCATCAAAGGTGGGAACTGTCGCTACAGATCAAGTCCAATTGGGTATTAGGATAAGGGTTCAACTGTAGGTTGGTAAGGTACTTGGGATTCCTTTACTTGTAACCGCTTAATTTGATAATAGTGGAGTTTCGGGAGTGGTGACCTGAAAATCACCCGGTGGGGTTTTTGCCGTTAGGGTTTTCCCAATTCGTAAACAAATCAACGTGTTATTTATTTTCCGCTGCATATTTAGTTTTTGGTGATTTGTTTGTGCTTCCACGAGATTGCATGATTAATTGATTAATTAATAACTTGGCTAAATTAATTAATTAGGGTTAATCACTAGGGGTCATTCAGATTATGGCCTATCAAGTAGTATCAGAGCAGGCACACTCTGATTAGGGTTTAATCTTTACTGTGTTGATCCATTGACCCCTATTTGTCATGGATAGAGGACAATCTTTAATTATACCTCCTTTATTTGATGGCACTAACTATGCATACTGGAAAGTACGCATGAGAGCTTTCTTGCAGTCTTTAGATGAAAAGGTGTGGCAAGCTGTAGAGATTGGCTGGACTAAGCCAACAGAAGAACCGGCCAATTGGGATAATGCTAAGATCAAGGTGGCTAACTTCAACAGCAGAGCGTTAAATACCCTATTTAGCGCAGTCACCAATGAGGAGTTTAAAAAGATATCCTCAACTGAAACTGCTAAGGAGGCTTGGACCATCCTCTAGACAACCTATGAAGGAACAAAGGCTGTCAAAGATTCAAAGCTTCAAAGGCTCACTACAAGCTTTGAAGAAATTAAGATGGAGGAGGATGAGTCGTTTGATGAGTTCTATGCCAAGCTCAAGGACATAGTGAACTCAGCTTTCAATCTTGGGGAAACCATCCCTGAACCCAAGATTGTAAGGAAAGTGCTCAGATCTCTACCTGAGAGATTCCATGCCAAGATTACGGCGATAGAGGAATCAAATGACATTGACAAGATTCCTTTGTGTTAGGTTCTAAGGTCTTAGGATTTTATGTATTTAGAACTCTAATTTGTAATGTTGGCAAACCATGATCAAAACATTGTATTTAGTCTTATTTAGACTTGCTCAAAGTTGGTTTAATATTGTAAAGTTGGAATCGAGTGGCTGCAGAAGTACTTGGGACTTTCGGCCTGGCTCGATCGATCGAAGAATAGACTCGATCGATCGAAAATCGCACAGGTTGAATTTTCTGCAGAATTTCCAACTCAGCCCTACTTCATTAAACGTTTAGGGTTTTTATGTTTTTACCCTAGGTATATAAACAAAACCCTAGCCACGTTTTTGAAGGTTGTCCATATTGTATTGTTGCTCATACATTGCTGTTTTGTGTGAATCTCTTGTGAGATCTTTGAAGAGCTTTCCTTTACACAAAACTTAGGGTTTTCATGGTAGAGATGATTTCAACATCTTGAAGATCATTACTGTTGCAACCATTGGAACTTAAAAGAAAAGCAAGCGGGGAGCTTGTAGCTGATTAAGGAATTCAAGAAAGAAGTAGTCCGTGGATTCGGAGCCTGCGCGTGGTCGTGTCAGGAAGTTCTACTGGTGGGTAGCATTAGGAAGTCGAGCGGGGAGCTTGTAGTCCTTTTGTACGAACTTCAATTCTTTCATAGTGAATTCAGGTTAGCCTTGAGGATCTTACTGGTGGGTAGCATTAGGAAGTCGAGCGGGGAGCTTGTAGTCCTTTTGTACGAACTTCAATTCTTTCATAGTGAATTCAGGTTAGCCTTGAGGATCGGTGGGTCAAATCCTCCCTAGGTTTTTACCGTGTGGTTTCCTGGGTGATCATATCTTGTGTTATTTATTTTCCGCTGCTTTATATCTTGATATGATTGTTTGGATTGTTTTAACCTAGAATTGCTTAATTTGACTAAGTAACAACTTGGCTAATTAATCTAGGCTACGTAATCTGTGTGTTTAAGGGGTCTAAAACCGTTCACTTTGACTGAGCTGGTAGGAAACTTGCAAACCTATGAGATAGGATTATCTAGGATTGGCAAGTCAAGTAAAGGTAAAAGCATGGCCTTGAAGGCAAAAAGCAGTGATACAGATGAGTCTTCCGATGATGAAGATTCTAAGATGAAGTCCTACATCACTCGGCAGTTCAAGAAGTTTATGAAGAATGCCAATGGAAGGAGCTTCGACAAGGACCGTAGGCAGTTCAGTTCTTCTCAGTTTAAAAGCCAAGACAAAGGGAAGAATGATGCTAAGGATGGCGGTCAGTACACTGTTCCTGCAGGACCAAAGTGCTTTGGATGTCATTGGTTCGGACACATGAAACATAAGTGTCCTACATATCTCAAGAGCATTGGGAAAAGCAAGGCATTTGCTGCAACTCTAAGTGACACTGAGCCTGAAGATGATTCCGACAATGAGGATGACGAAATCTTAAATGCCTTCACTGCCACAGTCAATCCTACTGAAGGGATTGTTGAAGAAGTGGATGAAGAAGAAGAACTGGTGGAGTCAAAATTTGAGAAAATGGATGATCAAGATGATATCCATTCAGCCTATGAGAAGCTTTACAAGCTCTCTGAAAAGCATGAGAAATTATACAAGCTGGCCACCAAGAAGCTCAGTGATGTGGAACTTGATTGTGAAAAGTTGTCCACAAAGTTTGATAAGGCGAATCAAACTATTGGAGCACTGAGATTTGAAAACAACTTTTTGGCTAAGAAGACCAAGAAGCTTGAAGCAGAGCTGTTTCAAGTCAGAGCTCAACTAGAGAGGACTTCAAGTGCAAAGCTTGATGAGATGCTTAGCAATCAGAAATTTGCTTCGGATCGAACTGGTTTGGGGTATGGTATTTCTTTCTCTAATACTGCTTCTACTAGCAATACTGTTTTTGTTCCTCCTACTAATAATACTGAAATTGAGAATATTGATGTTAAAACTGAATCAGCTAGTGAGAACTTAGACAAGAGTAAATCTATCTTAGGAGCACCCCCTAAGTAAGATAAGAAAGATGCTAAAAATCCTAGGACTAAGAAGGCTAACTCTCAAAAGCCTAAACAAAAGAAGCAGCATCTATGTCATCATTGTGGAGCTGTCGGTCATACTAGACCAAATTGCTATAAGTGGTTAGCCACTCAACAGAGTAATGGCATGATAGCATCTGGAAGCCAAAATCAGCTTCAATCCTCTCTTGCTCCTCTTGGAGATCTTCTGAAAGCCCTCATGTTCCTTTCAAACTTGAATGAGTTAAATTCTTCCCCCTCACCGCCGGTTCAAGGATTCAATCAGAGGAAAGGCTCTTCCAAGGTGTGGAAGAAAAAGGACTTTAAGTGATTTCATCACTTTCTTTTCCCTTATTGTTTTTCTGTGTATTGCATTGCTTGTGTATTTTATTTTTCTGCTGAGTCAGTCTAGTTTTTGCTTTATTTTGTTTAACATGTTTTGTGTGTTTACTTTCAGTTTTGTTTATTTTATTTTTGATATAAAAATAAAATAAAATAAAATAAAAAGAAATTGAAAAATCAGAAAAATACAAAAACAGTGTGTGTTCTGTGTACTTTGGTACTTGTGTACCTTGGATGGCCAATGAAACAAAGTTTTCTAAACTTTGTATCTCTTGTAGCTTAGATAAGCATCTCTATGCACAACTAAGCAAGTGAGCTTTGTGGCTCTTGTTTGTGATGAGTAAGATTAGCTTATCTCTTAAAACTTAACACTCATATCACTCTTTTTTAAGGGTAGGACTAGAAAATCCTAAGAAAAAGGCATAAATAACCATCTCACCACTGTTACTCGCCAATCATAATATGACACATGTATGCTTCGGCATAGCAAAAGTGCAGTGTCAAAGACATTCGTATGCTTCAGCATAGCAAAAGTGCGATGTCAAATGCTTAACATCTTGGGTATTTCTTTTCTCTCTTTTATATGCCCATGTATGATATGCTAAAATAAAAGAAAACATGCAAAGAAAATAAAAAGCAAAAAGATCAAAAATGATTTAAATATGGTTGCAAGCGTGTATTCTAGGAGATGTGGGAGTTATAGGATGTACCTCGAAGGTGATAGTCCTCATTAAACAGTTATGATTGTGTGTGAGTTAAAAGTTGTTTTCTCATATCTTAGATCGTCATAACATGTATACACATATGCAATCTTGCGATGTTTTTCATACACAACACGCAATATTCTTTGCTACTTTTGATACATGTGCAGGTACAATGTGATTTGGCCATCACAAAGGTTTTACATGTGCTAATGTATGCACACTAAACTGTCATAACTTGTTTTTGAAAAATAAAATTGGTTAAACTTGTTTAGTGTGTGTGTGTGTTTTGGAGGATCCGTGTGCTAAAATTTTTGTTGAGAAATGTTTTTGAGAGATTTATATGTTGAGTGGATCTTTGGTTGAGATGTGTATTGGATTGCATTCATGTCTATGTTTTTCCCTTCTCGAAAAATAGCTTTTTACTACTGGCTCGACACCTCCTCGACACCTCCTCGATACCTGGTCATCTGTCGAGCTTCTAAGCCTTTTCTTATCGCAATCTCGACACCTATCTCGACACCTGATGGATCGATCGAGAAACCTTCTGTCTCCTCGATAGATTCTCGACACCTGATGGATCGATCGAGATTCACTTGTTGTGTTTGATGTCTTCTTCTCGACACCTGTCTCGACACCTGGTGGATCGATCGAGAAACCTTCTGTCTCCTCGATACCTTATCAACACCTTTGCGATCGATCGAGCATCACGTATCTGAAATTCTTCTTGCATCTCGATACCTCCATCTGTCGATGACCAAATTCTTGATACCTTTCTCGACAGCATCCTCGATACCTCTCGACACCTCAACTGTCGAGAATTACTAAGGTATCTATATATATTCTGATCGCGATTTTCACTTTTCTCACTCGATCTCTCTCGATCTCTCCGTGGCTGTTCATCTCCTTTTCACTCTCCTCTCACTCAAATCTTCCAACCCTCTTGGATCTTGATCATTTCTTGCTCCAATCACTTGGTAAGATCACTTTTCTCTTCCTTTTTCATGCATTGCATGTTCTAAAACCTAGTTTTTGGGATTTTTTTGTAAAAGTTTGGGGTTTTTCAAAATTGTTGAGTTTTTCTTGAAATTTTGGGTTGGGTTTTCACTTAAATGTTTTTAAAATGTCATACATTGCATTTCATGTGCAATATAATGATATTTACATGCATTTAGATGTGTGCTATATGCTGTGTGCTGGTAGGATTGGATTGGGTTGAGCCCATGATGCAATTTTTGTTTTGCATATCACATGATCATGCATTCCCATGCATACATACTTGTTGTTCAAGATATTTGTCTTTTTTGAACTGTTTTGGGAAATTTTCTGAGTCTCTCTCTCTCTCTCTCTCTCTCTCTCATTCTTTTACGTTAGTAGTGTCTATGGCACCCAAACGTAAATCTACTCATGCTCGGAACCCTCTGCGTTCTGGAGCTTCTACTTCTTCTGATTTTGCTCCCTTGAACCTTCGGTTCCGTGATGGAGATGCCCATAAGGCATTTTCTAAGAACTTTTCTAAACGAGGTGTTCATTCGGAACGCCAAGTCATCCTGGCGGACTTCGCCGATACTGACCTTCCCTCTGTCATTCACAGTAAGGGATGGGGGTTACTGTGTGACATCCCAGTCACTTGCCCTCTCGTGCTGATACAGGAGTTCTACTCCAACATGCACAGGATTGATCGTTCAGTACCTCTCTTCTTCACTCGCGTTCGAGGTACGCGCATTCCTGTCACACCGCAGCTTGTTGCGGATATGCTTCGAGTACCTAGGATAGAGTTTCTTGATTACCCCTCTTGTGAGCGTCTGAGGACTGTGTCCAAAGATGAGCTCATTTCCGCTTTTTGTGAGCGCCCTGCTGATTGGGGTGAGCATCAGTTCACATCATATAGGCCTTTTGCTAAAGGTCCTAGATTTATCAACATGGTGATGACTTTTGTTCTCCATCCTCTTTCTCACTATAACTCTATCACAGAGCTTCGTGCTCGATTTTTGCTATCACTTCTAGAGCATCTTACCATAGACTTTCCTTCTCACTTCATCCTGTCTTTCATAGATGTTTATCTTAATTCGGCGTCCCGCGAAAAGCTTATCTTTCCTCCCGCTATCACGAGGATCCTACGCCATTTTTCCATTCTCTTTCTTGTGTCCGACCACTTCACACACATATCTGCCATAGATGCCGCTACCATAAAACGTAGTGAGGCGCAGTTCAGGTCGAAACAGCCGGGTGCCACTCCTCCCTCCCGTTCGACTCCATCCAGATCAGCTCCATCTACATCTGCTCCTTCTTCCTCTTCGAGCGATGTATCCCTTGGAGATATTATGGCGCAGCTGCAGCGCATGGACACTCGTCTTGATACACTCTCTGCTGAATTGTATCAGGTGAATGTTCGTGTTGGTCGTATTGCACGACGGCAGTCGACCATAGGTGGATTTGCTCTAGAGGCTACTCCTTCACCACCTACTCCAGCAGCTTCAGATTCTGAGGATGATGAGGATGATGATGATGATGATGGGGATGCTAGCTCTGCCGATAAAATGTCTACATGACACTCTACCCTTTGTCACTCGTGACAAAAAGGGGGAGTAGTTTTGGGCTATGAGAGTAGTCATCTTAAGGGGAGAGTTAGTATAGGACATTTTTGATAGGGGGAGTGTTGTCATTTTTGAGGGATGTAGTGAGGCTATATATGGCTATATATGTATTTTTTTCTTTTCTTATCTTTTAGATACATTGATCTTGTATATGAGGTTCTTTGACCATTTTACATACATTGTACTTATATTCTCTATATGTTGATGTGTGTTTCTTTCACCTCTCTTCTTCATGTGTTGTTTCTTTTCTATCTTTATACACATGTTCTTTATACTTGTATGCAATCTATTATTTCTGTTTCACACAAGATGTCTTGATGAGTTTTGTTTGAAAGTGTTTCAGAAATACAAGTTGTCAAAGTCTACTTGCCATAAACTCTCTTCTTGCAAAGTTTTTCAAGAGTTTGTGTTAGGATAGATTTTATTGTATTCAACAAGTGAATATGAGTTGAGTGTTTTATGACTTCTCTCATATGCTCATTTGTTTGTTGTGGTTTTGTCACGGATTGCCAAAGGGGAAGATTCTTAGGACATATATGTTTTAACTTGATTAAGAACATATGTCACTTATTTATGTAAATTAGCTAATCCTTTGACAAAATGCACTCTACTTGTAATTGGGTAGTTCTAGGTGTTTTTAATACTTCAAGAAACAATGTTTCAAGGTCAAGTGTTGAAGTCATCAAGTCTGTACAAGAAAAAGCAAGCTGAAGTGCAAAGTATTTAAAGCTCGACACCTTCTCGATAGCTACCTCGACACCTGCTATCTGTCGAAATTTAAAATTTTAGATTTCCAATCTGATTTTCTTGGGATCCGTGAATATGTTTTTGGGGCTTCTTTTCTTCTAACCCTAAACATATAAAATGATTGTTTTAAGAGCCGTCAAGTGTGACACAAGTTGCATTAGCATTAAGTAATCTCTGTTCAAGCAATTTGTGATCAAAAGACGAAGTTCTTGACCTAGTTCATCTTCCATCAAGAAGTTGCTGTGTATTTTGCACCGTAGGGTTTTGTAACCAAGCATCTTCCTGCTATTCATCATAAAGGATGAACTGAAGAACTTTGCAGCCAACCATTCTTCCTTAGTTGGTGTTCTGAAGTCGCATACTTGGATCCGCGCATTGGTTAGTCACGTACTTGGGAGCCGTGCATCAAAGGTGGGAACTGTCGCTACAGATCAAGTCCAATTGGGTATTGGGGTAAGGGTTCAACTATAGGTTGGTAAGGTACTTGGGATTCCTTTACTTGTAACCGCTTGATTTGATAATAGTGAAGTTTCGGGAGTGGTGACCTGAAAATCACCCGGTGGGGTTTTTGCCGTTAGGGTTGTCCCCATTCGTAAACAAATCACCGTGTTATTTATTTTCCGCTGCATATTTAGTTTTTGGTGATTTGTTTGTGCTTCCACGAGATTGCATGATTAATTGATTAATTAATAACTTGGCTAAATTAATTAATTAGGGTTAATCACTAGGAGTCATTAAGATTGTGGCCTATCAGTTTGTATTGTGTATATCACATGTGAGTTTGGCCTAGTACCTTCGTACTAATGGCATAGTGCATTTACGAGCTTAGCTTGTTTTGTATGCACATTTATCTATGTGGAATAAATCTTGAAAACTATGTGTGATTGTTGTAAATAAATCTTCAAGCTTATCATAAACATATCAACTAGAAGTCTCCACTTCTATGATTAAGAAAAATCATCTTAGTTGATATGTTATAGTCTTCTCAGATGAAATGTCCAATTTCATCACTGACTACAAACTAAAATTCTGAGTTTACAAAAAACTTGCAATTTATATCTTTTGTGACTTTTCACATAAATCACATACTATGCATTTCATGGATTAAGATAATGTCTCATTAGTTCATTTATAGATAGTCTTATATAATTAAACAATTTAATTATTTATGACATGCCAATAAATTGGATTTTAAGGCACAAACCCTAACAATCTCCCACTTGTCCTCAAAGATAATTTATCATATATCCGACATTTATCTCCTTTTAGAGTAATTTATAGTTACTATAAGGCAAGGTTTGGAAACAAGTTTCAGCCAGATTTATTACATAAATTATCTTTTCTACTACTATATCTCACGTACTTAAATCTCTCTAATGAGATAATACTTACGCTTAATGTGTATCTTTACCACCTAGAATGAACGCATATCTTGAAGTCCAATTTCATGAATTACAATCAAACTACAAATCAGTATTTGTACATCCAGTAAACATCAAAACTTCACTTTCGTGGACAAGCATATAATCCCTCATTATCCTAAGATATTTGAGTATATGCTTTACTCCCATTAAATTAAGTGATCTTTGATTCAAATGATATTTACTTACCATGCTTACTACAAAATAGATATTTAGCTTAGTATATAGCATAACATAAAGACTTCCTATCGATTTGATATAAGGAACCGTCTTATATGCTCTTCCTTTTATATATCTTAGGACCATAGTCCTTTTATAAAGGAACTTCAAACTTAAAAGGAAAGAATCCTTTCTTGAAGTATTACATGCTATACTTGGCTAGAATCTAATTTATTTAAGCAATTTAAGATAGACCCAACATCATAATTTAAAGTTTAATTCTTAGGATGTGACCAGTCTTTCCCAAGTACTTTATATCATACTAGACTAGACAACCAAAAACTCTATTGATGACAATAACTCTATATCATCCTAAATGATTAGAATGTCATCAACATACATTAAGAAATTTATTATTCTGTATAACTTTTACACACATAAGGCCTTTTAATACTTAATCAAAATCAAATAATTTGATTGCTTGATCAAAGATGATATTTTATGATTTAAATGCTTGCTTTAGTCCATAAATGGACTTGAAGCAACTTACATTTTAAACACTACTGGTTCTTTGCCATGAACAAGTCTAGTTACATCATATAGATGTCTTCCTCAAGATTGCTACTAAAAGAAGCTTTCTTGATATCCATTACCATATTTCATTCAAAATGAAATATAATGAATAAGAGAATCTAGATAGAGTCAAACTTAACTATTGGTGAAAAAATCTTTTCATAATCGAACCATTTCTTTTTGAATAAATCTTTTCGCCACTAGTTTTGACTTTGAAGGTTTGCATCTTCAAATCTATCAATCTCATTTACTTCTAGACCTATTTGAAAGCAATAGGCTTAATGACATTAGGCGCCTCTACAAGGTCTTGACCGTGACTTATAGATCTCACTTCTGATATATCAAAGCAACCTACATCTCATGATCAGGTTCATTATTCTCTTAGAATTTAGAGTTGATATAAACAGAAATCATAAAATTTATTATTCATTTGACAGTCGTTAGGAGAATAATAAATCTCACAACAATCTAGTTCAATATGTCTTAACTCTTAAAACATATCAACATATCAACTAGAAGTCTCCACTTCCATGATCAAGACAAATCATCTTAGTTGATATATTATAGTCTTCGCAGATGAAATACCCAATTTCATTATCGACTACGAACTAAAATTCTGAGTTTACAAAGAACTTGCGATTTATATCTTCTGTGACTTTTCACATAAATCACATACTATGCATTTCACGAACTAAGATAATGTCACATTAATTCATTTATAGATAGTCTCATATAATTAAACAATTTAATTATTTATAACATGCCAATAAATTGGATTTTAGGGCACAAACCCTAACACATACAACTAGGCTGTGTACGCAGGCCCTATATATGCGCAGGTATACTCGTGTCTAGAAACTCTAATTCGAACCCTTTTGGCTGTTGTTTCTTTGTTTTATTTGTTTAATATGTCTCTATTCTGTCCTAGTTTTTTATATGAATATGTCTCTGCCTCCATGTTTTGTTTGTTGTTTATTCTTTACATGCTAGATTAGGGTTTATCTTCAATCTTGTTGATATGCCATGGACATGCATATAACATGATCATGCATTGATGCATAGGTGCTATGCCGTAGTGAGAGGTATGTTATGTATTCATATGAACATGCATTTGTTTAGGACATTAGGGTTGATGAATATGAATATGTTAGTTTGGATGCCATGCCTTTGATGTCTAAAATGCAATAACATGTTTGTTTGGTTCTGCTATGATTTATTTCTGCCCTTGGATATGATACGATGCTATGTGCGATAGATGTATGTTAGGGTTTGGGATGAAAAATGTCATGTTGATTGCTTAGATGCTAGCATGTGTGTGAGTCTAGAATGATAAATGTTGAATATAACTTTAATGAAATTAAGACGTAAGATAAAATGAATGGAAGCTAACCACAAGTCGGGTGGGGTTGGGTGCCTAACACCTTCCCATCCCTATATCTAAACTCTAAACATATGCTTTGGTAGTAGATCAGTCCTTCCATGAAGGACGCTATATTTATGGCTCTTAGACCTAATCTAGGTAGTGACTCCATTTTCTTCTCTGCCGCAATCCACTTTGCCGAGGTGTACTCCCCTCCATTACACCCATAAACCTACAATGACACCATCGAGCGCAACCAAATTGACAGCGACACCATTGAGTGTAGCCAAACCCACGAATTTGACCACCATAAAGTTTAAACCCATATCAAAACCAACAAAAACCCATAAATCTTGTGTTGATGCCCAAAAATCCAAGACGTTGCTATAAGCTAAGTACAACGTTGTTTTAAGAACCCAACAACTACCTTAGAGCAAAAAAAAGAACCTAGCAACCACCAGAGGAAAAAGAAACATTGTTTTGAGAAAAATGAAAATTTTAAGGTCCACAGCCACAAGAACCTAGCAACTGACCTTAGTCACTAGAGGAAAAAAAGCCCACAATCAACCACCAAACCAAAACCCAGCCCAACCGACACCCAGCCACAACCCACCAAAACCCACCTACGAGATCAACTTAGCCATAACTCACCAAAACCCATACAGGCGGCCCAACCACCAATGAGGGACGAATGCCGGTAGAGTAGTGGCAGTGGGGAAGTCACCGGTAAAGAGAAGAAAGATTAGAGAGAAGAGACTTGAGCGAGAGGCATGTGATAGAGAGAGAAAAAATTAATAAAAAAATGTAGCAATTTGCTACGGTGTGTTGTTACTAGTAGCAACTTACTGTAGCAAGTTGGTAAAAAAATTTAAGTTTGGCACCTTTGATGTAGGAGCTTTTTTAGTGTTTGTGTTGCTAAAATAGCTTTGAAGCTATTTTAACAACCTTATTGTGAATGCTCTTATTCACTAAAATCTTATCTCTTACCAACAAACAAAAGTAAATAACAGTTATCTTTTTAGTCTTTTACTCTCTCGATTTGATCGAATAACAAATGGAGATCCAGGAGTCTTCTTTCCATTCTATACTTCATTCTAATTTGTTACTACATCAATTACGAAGGTATGTTCAAATTCAAATCTACTTTCAAACGACTTTTTCATATTAGATTCGAGTATTTCCAACAAATCCTACAAATCCATTCTGGTCTAGAACGTATATTTCAGTTGGAATGCCAAAGTTTTGGTTAGAACATCGGTTCAAGTCGATACATAGCAAAATTTGAAGCGAAACGGAATTTTGGGGGGTGGAGGGGAGGGGATTAGTTGCACCGGTCCCACCACTTATATGTAAACTACATCAGAGTTGTGCCACAAAAGTTGTGTCTACAATCAACATACTTTCTCAATTTTTTTTTTTAAAGAAGGGAAAAACACTTTTTTGGTTCCTATATTTTAATCATATTTTCAATTTCATCCATAAGTTTTCATTTTAATTCTAATATTTTAAAAATTGCTATGATTTTGGTCATTGTAATAATTTCACTTACGAAAAATGCCTATGTGGTTAAAAATATATAAATTTTTATTAGATGTTATTTTGTAAGTAGGATGACAATATGGATCAAAATGACAACAAATTTGAAAATATAGACTAGAATGAAAGTTGTGAATACTTGAGAATCAAATTGAAAATATGAATGAAATATAGAAATAAAAAATGTATGTATTCTAAGTAGTAAAGTCTTTTATCGTTAAATAAAAAGATAGAGTATTTATACTAAAAAATCAATTGGTATCTTGACATGATATTAAAAAACAAAAATTGGACGTATGGATTGAAATTCTTGTATTTAGAGAAATAAATGAAAGAAGAAAAAAGAAAAAAACTAAGAGTAAACGAAATTGGGCCACACCTGAAACTAAACCTGACAAAGTCCACCGAGCTCTTTCATAAACCCAAACCCATCAAATCTAATCCCTATAGACCAAAACACGCGGACGCACACGGACACGGACACACACAGGGTCTCTCTATCTCTCTAGCTGCCCATACTATATATATCTGTAATCCATTGATTATCTACCAATCTCTCTCTCTCTCCCCCAACCCCAAATCAAAAACCTAGGGTTTCATCTCTCTCTCTCTCTTAAACCATGACAGGAAAAGCGAAGCCAAAGAAGCATACAGCGAAGGAGATCGCAGCAAAAGTTGACGCCGCAACCACAAACAGAGGAGGAGGAAAAGCTGGTCGGGCTGATAGGTCAGGATCTGAGAAAGGCGGCCATGCGAAGCTTGAGTGTCCTCACTGCAAGATCACAGCTCCGGATCTCAAGTCCATGCAGATCCACCATGATGCTAAGCACCCTAAGCTTCCTTTTGACGATTCCAAGCTCGTCAATCTCCACGCTTCCCATGTTGTTGAGTCCAGTAAACCCCGCCCTGGTGTCCGTGGCAGCCACAAGAAGTAAAAATTCCTAAACGAGGAGTCCTAGACTCTCTTTTTCTTCTTCTTCTTGGGCATGGAGTGTATATTAATTGTTATTGTTATTCTCTATTTCTATCGTCATGATGATGCCACTGTTGATGTTTCATGTTTTAATGTTAAGTTATCTGCTTTTTGCTAGTAGTTGGGTTGTGTTTTTATGGGTGTTTGTGTTTTAGTTTTTGATAAATCAATAATGGGATTTGAACCTCCCTGGATGTCTCTGTTGGAAATACCAGGAAGTGCCTGTTGAGCTACAAGGCTCTTGGTTGGTTTGTGGGTTTTTATTTATTCATTTTATTGTTTTTGGTTTTATAAGACTAGCTATGCGTTATCATACTGAATTTTATTGGGCTGTTAAGAAACTACATGTTCATAAAATAAATAGAAATAAATAAATTGTTAATGAGTATGTGGAAATACAAAGAAAGAAAAACTTGATTAAAGATGTAGATGGTGAAAGAGAGTGATTAGTGCCTCACACCCAAAATAACATTAGAAGTAGTGAACATGACACCTGAATTTAAGGAGGTAATGTATGACTTTAGATAGAATAGAATGACGGAAAAGATATTGCTGATCATGATTAGTATGTTGATGATCCATAGTGGATCTCAAAAATTTTGGACTAAGGCATGGTTGTTGTTATTGTAGACAAGTAGGTGATTGGCTTGCTAGGTCTCTAGTGTTTGGAATGTATATTGTCTATCTATGCTGATGCTTGATCTTGATGTTCTTTCTCTCAAAGTTGTTGGTGGTGGCTTATTTAAACTTATTATGGGATATGAATGTTTTAGTGGGTTATGGAATATGGGTAATTTCACTAGTGTTACACTTATTTTCGTGACTTGTTTGTGGTCCATTGGAATGTCATTGGTTAGTTGTATGCTGTATTTACGAAGTGGCACTGGGTAATTTGCCTATGGTTATGAGGTGGCTTGTTTATATAAATTGTTTGTGGCTACTAGAAGCAAATGATGGAATGTTATTGGTTAGTTGTATGCTACGGTTAGTAAGTTGGGTTATGGATTATAGTGACTATTTTAGAATATGCAATTTTTTTTTATAAAGATAATTTTTAAGATTTGAACTCTTATTGTGTTATACTTATCATGTTGCTTGAATGATTTTTTTTTTTTTTTTTTTTAATGAATGTGTGCAGGTTCTGGTTTAAGGTTTTGGGAGTTATATTCTTCATGTGAATGATTTTTAATTTGTCCAGAGTTTTTTATTTTTTATTTTAATGGTTAGTCTATTTTGTTAATGTTTAATGATTTAGGATTTGAATGACCTATATTCGCTAGGTAATTATAGTTTCTGGCTGCTTCTAATTTTCTTCTTTATTTCTTTAACACCCTAGTATGGTGGGGGTTCATAAAGTCTTATGTCTACATAGCTCCTCAATGTATACTGATGTTGAGAATTTTGTAGTCTGTTTAGTAAGTGTATTTCTTTTGATATTTCCTAGTCTGTGAAGTAAATGTATTTCTTTTGATATTTCCTCCAATCTATGCAGTTGAAGAGCTTATTGGCATCTAAATAAAGTTAGGATCTTGATGCAGACAACAAATCAGACCTATCAATATGATTGATTTTGTTGGACTTGATTGATGGTGATTGATGCTGATTGCCACTGATTGATGCTGAGAGATTTGACTGTTATTTGAATGTTATTTCCATATATTATGTAATCTCATTATGGTTTTATTTTATGTCCATATAAGATGTAATTTCGGGACTATTTAAAGGGTCTCAAGTTCACTATTGTAACTGGTTAATTATGGATTTATAAAATTTGGGGGTTTTATTCTAATGCTTGGGGCTCTGATTCCAAGCATGCCCAAGTGCTGATTCTTGGGTTCCTTTTATGCTTGGTGTTGATTCCAACTTCCAAGCAGCTCTCTGTGCTAATGCTGAGGAGGTTATCTATTTTTCTGTCATCTGCTTGATGTTGATCAAGCAAGCCCTAGGTGCTAATTCCCAAGTCCCATCCCTTTCCTCTGTTTCCCAAATAAATGCCCCCTCCTAGAGTCTTTTGTCCTGCAGCTTGTCCTACATCAACTCTGGCTAAGTTCTTGTGCTCTTAATTGTTTGAGATACCTCTTGTTTGTTGGAGTTAGTAAAATCTCTAGGCTTTGTTGTCCATTACCTGGATTGAGTGTTGGATGATACTGTTTGGTGCTTGAAAACAATGCCTATTAATGGAATCATGCCCACATCTCATTTTATTTTGTTGGGATGCCCCCTTGAAAGAGGAGGAATCCAGAATTTAATTCTGTGTTATGTACCCACAAATTAAATGCAAAGGGAGGAGGTGCTAGTAGAGCTAGAGTTCATTGGAAAATTATATTGTTTCTCACAATCAAACATTCTCCCTTTTAGTTTATTAGAATAGTATGTTTCTTCACGTTCACAACATTCCCTATTAGTTGAGCCCCAAACATAGTTTGCATATGCTGAGGATGGTATTTTCCTGCATCAGTATTCTAGCTCACATTCATATCCTAAATTGAATGTTGCAAGTATTTTAGTAGATGAATCAGGTGACACCTAGAAATCTAGCGAGATATTTTGTTTCATGTTTGGAAGCATGTGGTTGTTTTTACTTTTTAGTAATGGTCATCTAGAAAGATTTTGTATACATTTTTTTAATGTTTATATTGATGCGTGAAAGAGATTGTTAACGAGTGGTTATGATATTCAAAACGGAAGATAGTGATTCTTGTATTGGTTCATTCTTTTTCATGAATACCCTGACCTTGTTTAAGGTGAAATGAATTGTGAGGATAATCATCTATTTTTTAATAATGACAATGTATCTAACATATGCAAATTGTACATATCCTGAATTTATGCTTTGAAGTTTGTTATTGATTTGGCTAGTCAAGATGGTACTGAACTTGTGAAATAATAAAAGGCTAAATTATTAGGAATTTTACACTTGATTGATTTTGATTCTATTCAAGCGGCATGGTCAACAACCAAAAAAAAAAAAAAAGAGGTTAGGAATGAACTCTATTCATAAAAAGTTCAAAAAAAAAAAAAAGAACTCTAATGTGTCCTAGCAATTCACAGGGTTCACCATGCAATAAATATTTCACAATTAAGGTGTGGTACTGTCTGTTGCAATCTAATCATGGTATAAGAAATTACTAATATTCTTCTTGAATATATTGTGCACATATTCAGCAATATAATAGAGGCAAAGAACATAAACATGGGTAATGAAATGCTTTAAGACATCTTTTGAGAATGATCGGCTTTAAAGGTTTCGTGTATGCTCTGCTATTTCACTAACTCAAGTTTATCTCTGTTGCTTGCTCATGTATCTTTCTTGCACTTGCATTGTATGAGTGAAGAGTCATCAGACCTACAAAACAGAGTGCATGAATGTTCTAGCTTCTTCCCCTTATTGCTTGATGAAGCAGCCTTGGTTCTATACTATTGTACATGTGTAAATTGATTGCAGTGTCAGACCCTTGTCTCTTCTTTCATTTATTTATTTTTTTATTTTTTGGAGTGAAATTAGCTTTTGGGTTTATGCTGCTGGTATTTTGCATTAATATTATCAACCTCGTATGGTTTGGAGGTATCTGTAATTGTCCCTTTTTGTGTCCTGCATGGATATTTGCAAACAAGAATCGATACTTTTGGAAGATTGACAACAGAATAGAAACCCTCATACTCTCTTAACTTCTTATATTGGGCACATATTAGCTGTACTGTATGCCAATATTTATCATCATAAACTCGTCTAGTCTACCTTGCAAATGAAGATTGTCTAGTTTACTTTTCAAAGATGTTGGGATTTTGTCTAGAGCTTTATAACTCAATTGGTTGAACAATTCTTGGTGTTTACAAACAAGATATTTATGGCCTGTTCGGATTGAGGGAGACTATGTTGGGATTTGGATTGATGGGGGTATTAGTTACACCTCTTGCTATCCATCTAGAAGTACAGGGATTGAAGTGATTTTAAGGTTTAGAATATAAATAAATCTATTTTGTTATGTTAGTTGTAGTAAGGCTTCCCCCCTCTCAATTCGGAAAGATTGTGGATGTTTCTATTAATTGCTTAGACCTTTTCAAATTAAATGCGATAGAACTCACGGATGATTTGTTTTGATAAAATAAAAAAATAGAAAGCACAGAAATATGCAGTTGATTGCTGGTATCTTTTGTGGTAAGAATGTGGTGACTGATTTCAATGATTCAATGAATCTCATAGGAAAATATCTGATAAAGATGATGGGTAATGTGGGCTTATTCGAAGGATTTTAGTTGTATTTTACGTTTGCCTCTTTACTGGGCAGATGTGGCTAGACCTGGACAGGGCAAAAGGGGAAGGATAAAGTGAATTTGAAGTACTTTAATTTAATTTACTTTTTGCTTGAAAGTGAATTTGAAATACAAAAACAAAATAATTTCAAAGCTTCAAAAGTGGAGAATAGAAGCAAGGATTGTGTGACTAACCTTGTTGGGCTCGGTGACTGATGAGCTTGCAAGGGTTGCTCTCAGTGTTTTATAAAAAGCCCTAGCCTTTTGTCAGTCATTCTGTACCTGGTGACAGTGTTGCGGGGAAATTTTGTGCTGGCAATGGGAGCTGATGTGTTAAAACCAAAAATATTGACATTTAGGATTACATAGCCAGAGCTAATATTTTTAATATTTTACTTAGGTGCTTTGTGTTCATTTAAAAATAGAAGATCTTTAAAACTTGTGGATGCATGATCTAGGTTGTGTGTGGAGAATCACTTGGGGAGTAGTCTATAAAGAGAGAGATTGAGCCGTTCGGTTCGATGTAGACTTAATGCGTTTGTTCCACGCACTTTGGCAAAAATGAGAAGCAAAATGCAAAACTCAGGGTCAGTTTAGGTTTTTTCTCTTTTGGTCTTAGGAAATTGTTCTTAGAAACAGTTTCCAAGTATTTTCTCACCCCAAAAATTTATTTGACGCTGGTTTTCTATTTCTCATTAAAATAAAATAAAATAAAATAAGAAAGAAAAAAGAAGCCAAAAACCCTATTAAAAAGTTATTTAACCCGTTCATAGGTGGTGCACAATCTAAATTCATTCAACCTAGCATAAAATCAATCCTACCATTTAAATCCAAACCACAACTAGCAAATAGAAAATCCAAAAACCTAAAAAACAAAATTAAAACCCATAAAATCAAACGGTATTGGGTTGGCCGACAATGTGAGTGGGCTGAGGACGATGTATTGGCTTCTCAGTTGCATTGGTGTTGGTTCTCCCCCAGACAGAGAGAGAGAGAGTATTAATCATCTAAATTGTAAAAGAAAGTGATGGTGCCATAAGAGAAACTGAATAATACTTCTGAATATTATTTATTTGATATTAGAAAATACACAACACTATTTGAACTGAGGCGCGACACTCGCTCTCTTTAATCTCTTTAAGGAGATTCAAGCTCTTAGTTGGCTAATCTATGTAACTGATGCAGACCTTCTATGACTTGTATCCCTTAAGATATAATAGTCCAACAAATGTCGTATGGTTAAAATAATCTCTGTACAAAGCGTTCAAGCCCAAAACTCTACCAGAAAGAACACCCTTCTTTGCTAACTCTATTTTTTCAGTGTATAAGAATGTTTGCAATTGCTGGATTTTTTGGTGTACATTGGAATGAGTCTATTTGAAGGCTCAATGGGCCTCACGAAAATATTACCCAAATTAATCTGATTAATTAGGTCCATAAATCTAATGTAGTAGGTGTTACAAGATTAATTGCTAGACATAAATCTGATGGGCTGGAGTTACACAATTAATGGATGAGATAAGGAGTTTTTGAAGAATGAAAATGCCTCAACTCTACATTTTTCATGATAAAAACAGAGTATTAATTCGGGTCATTAATTCACTAACTGATATAGTAATTATTCTAAATGTGCTATCAAGTAGGAGGATCCAAGAGGCTGATTCATTTCTACTTCACCTTCCCCTTACGCACGTATTTAGTCCAATATCTGAATCAATACAAATTAACCCATTAATCACCACAATTAAAAAGAATAAAAGAATCTCTCTTCTTTTCAATGTGGGATTAAAGATTCCACTAATTCCTTATATTCCATATTGACTCTCACATCTTTAAATTTATGTTGTCATATAAATCTATTTTAATATTTTAATATTAAAATGCTCCAACAATCCCTTGCAAATTTTAATATTAAATTGTATTAGTTAAAGAGAGATTACCAGGCAAAGATGGGTTACTATGCATCATGAAAGTGTGCTCTGCATTGAACCTTCACTTAGTAAAACGACGATCTCAAATCCAGAGTCGTAGTGGTCTTTGACTTGAACTAGGACTGCTTTGGGGAAATTAAGCGTCACTGCTTACGCATAACAGCTCAGGTGTTGACATGAGCTTTTATAGCTAGCACTTTACGGCCATGTGTTGATCCTAGTTTCATGAATGTATTTGAGATTAAGTCCAAATCTCATAAGGAAAGGCCCCACCCCTATACTCACATAGGTGAAATTTTGTCAATGGTGCTCCTGTATTTCTGACACCCTACTTATACAAGCTAAAATATCATTAAGAGTTTTTTTGTAAATAATTTTTTTAGTTGTTCATCCCTGTGATGTAAGTGCATTTATCCTGTAAGTGCATTTCTTACGACCATCGTATAATTCATTTTTCCCATTGAACCTAATTCTCAGAATCTCTGGTCCTTGGGTTGAGTATCCTCATACATGGCTCATGAATCTACAGACATTAGTCCCATCCCCCTCGATATATTCCAAAACCTATCTTTTGCCAATGTCTTGGTAAATGGATCTGCAAGATTATCATTAGAGTTAAAATAATTCACAGTTATGATACCACTACTCAAATAAGATCGCACAGTACTGTGCTTTCTTCTTATAGGTTTGGATTTACCGTTGTAATAACGATTTTTAACTTTACCAATTGTGGTAGTATTATAACAATAAATTAATATATGTGGAATTGGCTTTTCCCAAAGTGGAATTTCATATAAGAAATGTCTAAACCAATTTGCCTCTTCACTAGCTGAAATTAATGCTATTAATTCAGCTTCCATTATGCTTTTTAAATTTCCAACAAATAGCACCACTGCCTCAGGTAAAAATTCAACTAGTGGTAGAGAGAGAATTACCTAACAAAGTATTCCAATTGGCATCACTAAAAGTTTCAATCACAGCAGCGTACTTTAAAAAAAAATAATTCGTAGCTTTTGGTACCAATTAAATATCTCATGACTTACTCAATAGCTAGCCAATGATCTCTACTAGGTTTGTTTGTAAATCTACTAAGAACTCCTACTACATATACAATGTTAGGTCTAGTACAATCAGTAGCATAACGCAAACTACCAATGATGCATAATCCCTTAAATTAAAATCTCATAATCACTACTCACAGGAAATAAATGAACACTAGAATCAAAAGGAATAGCTACACTTTTGTGATCATGAAAATTATATTTTCTCAACATAATGTGATTGATCAAGAAATATTCCATCACATGTTTTTGTAATTTTCATGCCCAAAATAAAATTAGCCTCACCAATATCTTTCATATCTAAATGGCTTTTAAGCATATTTTTTTCTTATTTATAGCATGCACATCTGAGCAAAAAATCAACATATGATACATAAACGCTAATAATAACATGTAAATCATTTCATGATTTAGAATAAATACATTTATTGCATTCATTTGATTTATAATCATTCTCAATCATGCAGGAATCAAACTTTTCATGCCATTGTTTTGGTGCCTGTTTTAAGCCATATAGGGATTTATTTAGCTTACATACTTGCTTTCTTGCCAGGCTCTACAAAGCCTTTGGGTTGATCTATACAAATCTCTTTCTCTAGGTCCCTATTTAGAAAAGCAATTTTTACATCCATTTGATGAATTTTCAAATAAAAATTGCAGCAATAACAATTAAGAATTTAATAGATGTAATTCTTGTTACTAGAGAAAATGTATCAAAGAAATCAAGATCAGCTTTTTGTTTAAAGCCTTTTGCAACAAGTCTAACTGTAAACTTATCCATTGATCCATACATTTTCAACTTTATTCTAAGGACCCATTTACAATCTATTGTCTTACAACCCAATGGAAGATCTACTAATTATCAAGTTCTATTAGAAATTAGAGATTTCATCTCATTATTTATAACATTTTTCCAAAATATAGCATCAAGTGATGTTGAGATTTGAGAAACAGAGAGCAGACAATAAACACAATACGCGTTGTAGTAGAGCAGTTCCCCTCTCAATCCCTCACTCGTCAATCATCATCACTTTCTCTGTCTCAGGCAAGCCAAGCCAAGCTGATTTTCTTTTTCTTTTCTTTTCTTTTCTTTTTTCATATTTTATTTTACTTTGAATGTACGGTCCGTTTGGTTGGTGAGAAAGAAAAAGAAAGAAAGTTGTGAACTTAGAAGCTTCTTTTAAATTTTGGGGATTTTCTTCAATGTTAAAAATATAATAATTAAGACCAAAATCGTTTTCAACTTTAGCTCTTTTACTTCTTCTAGGTTCCATTTCAAAATTTTACTGATTTTGTAAAGGAGAAGTAGAAGAACTAGGTTCTAACAAAATATTTTCTTCATCCCCACTATTTTTCAATTTAAAAGGAAAATTTTCTTCATGAAAATTACATCACCAGATTCAAAAATTATTTTGTTTTTAAGATTAAAAAATCTATATGCTGCACTATTAATCGCATAACCAAGAAAAGTACAGGTAGTAGGTGTTATACTTAATTTAGGTATTTTAGGGTCAACAAACCTTACATAAGCAAGACAACCCCATATTCTCAAATATTCTAAATTTGATTTATGTCCTTTCTGCATCTCAAAGGGTGTGATATGTGACTTTTTATGTGGCACCCTATTCAAAACATGACATGCAATTATGGCTTTAACCCAAAAATGTAAAGGTGCACCAGATTCAATTAACATGGCATTTGTTAACTTAATTAGAGTTCTATTTTTTCTTTCAACCTCACCATTAGAAGCAGGTGAATATGGTGCAGTAGTTTCATGGATGATTTCCAAAGACTGAACAAATGAATTGAATGCACTTGATTCACACTAACGATCTCTATCACTTCTTATTCTTTTTATTTTTCTACTGAATTGATTTTCAACTTCTTTTAAAAAATCTTGAAATTTTTCAAAAGCATCACTTTTATTTTTCGATAAATAAATAGTTGTATATTTTGAAAAATCATCAATAAAAGTGATAATATATTGATTTCCTCCACAAGTTAAAATTCTCTCAAATTCACATAAATCAGAGTGAATTAACTCAAGCAATTCAGTATTTTTTACAACAATTTTATGAGACCTTTTTGTAATCTTAGCTTGACTACAAGTTTCACATTTTTCAAAATCTTTTCACCTGAACTAGTAGATGCTTTATTATTCTCAACATTTAATTTAAACATTCCATCATAAGCATAACCCTTGCCCACAAATAATCTTTTTAGTGATTACATAATTATCAGATTCCATAGTCTGCTTAAAGCCAACCTTATTAAGCAAAAAGCTTGACATCAAATTCTTCCTCATGGACGGAGTGTAAAGCACATCTTTAAATGTTAGCACACATCCAGAAGTAAATTTCAAATTGTCCTCACCAATCCCAAGAACCTTGGTTTTGCTAGGGTCACCAAGCATAATTTTTTCTTCTTTTTCAAAAGGAGTGTACAACTTGAACCAATCTTTGTCATAGAAGACGTGCCTATTAGTACCAGAATCTGCCCACCACCTTTCAACATATTGCACCATATTGATGTCTATAATCATAGCCACTAAAGGCTCTTTGGTTACGTTAACCTATAGAACATATTCATGTTTCCAAAATGTGCAAAATCGAGTAATATGCCCACTCTTGCCATAGACAAAACAAGATCTATTAAATTGATCTTGTGAAGGGAGTCATTGGTTCTTATTGTTACTTTATTTAGGTTTCCCCTTTCTCGAGATCTATTATAATTTTTAAAAATTCACTTTTTATGCTTCAATTGACCATTTATAGGAAAATGACTTTTGGGCATATTATTATTAGCAAAAATAAGGTTTACCTCTGTGATGGAATTACTGTTGCTCTATTGTATCATGAGTGCATCTTGTCCTCTAGCCTCCTCCACACGGATGCATGTGAACAAAGTCTCCAAGGATGTCTCCTTTTGTTTGTGCCACAAAGTCTTTTGGAACTCACTCCAAGATTGTGGTAGTTTATCAACTATGCTAGCTGCCACTAGACTATATCCAATCTTTATGCCTTCGGATCTCAATTCTGCCACAATCATTTGGAAGTCTTGTGCTTGATCTACCACTGATTTTCCATCCACCATTTGGTAACAGGAAAATCTACTAGCAGTATACTTCTTTGCACCAAACTCTTCGGTATCGTACTTGCTTTGTAAAGCTTTCCTAATTTTCTTGGCAGAATTATAAGTTGTATCATAATAACCATAGGAATGATCGGTAAGACAATTCAAAAGAAAAAAGAAAAAATTGTATTATTCTTTTGTATACTTATCTATTCTTTCTTGATGGAGACGGAATTCTTCATCACTCATCTCATTGGAAGAAACCTTGAAAGGATTCTTGCTAGTGAGGATGTAAGGACTTTGAGAAGACTCAAATAGAATAGGACTTTTCCTTTCCACCTCTTGAAGTGGGCTCCCTTAAAGCGAAATGGCTTGTTGAGATCTCCAACAGTCTCAATTGATTTCTCTTGCGTAGGCGTGTTGAATCTCCTTAAAATTGATAGTGCAAATACAATAATAATGGAGATAACAAACAGAGATACTGAATAATACTTCTAAATATTATTTATTTGAGATTAGAAAAAGCACAACACTATTGGATCGAGGCATGACACATGCTCTCATTAAGGAGATTCAAGCCCTTAGTTAGCTAATCTATGTAAACAGTGTTGACCTTTTTTGACTTGTATCCCCAAAGATACAATAGTCCAACAAATGTTATATGGCTAGAACAACCTCTGCACTAAATGTTCAAGCCCAAAACTCCATCGAAAAGAACACTCTTCTTTGCCAAGAATCGGTTCGGAACGAATTTTTTTTTTTTTTTCTCCTTCTCAGCCAATTCCGACCCATTTTGGATTCAAATAATGCTAGAATGATGTTTTTCAATTTTTTGAATTTTTTTGCTATATTTTTTCGAAATTCTCTTGTTCGGGTCGGGTGGAAACGATTCGGAACGAGAATTTCATTTTCTCTCTTTCTCTGCCTGTCCAGACCCGCTTTCGCTTGAAATAGTGCAAAAATAATGTTATTTAATTTTTTGAATTTTTTTGCTATTTTTTACGAAATTCTCTAGTTTGGGTCGAGTAGGAATGAATTTTTTTTTTCTCTCCTTCTCAACCTGTCCCAACCCGTTTTCGATTGAAATAATGCTAGAATGATGTTTTTTAATTTTTTGAATTTTTTTGCTATTTTTTTCAAAATTCTCTAGTTTGGGTTGAGTAGAAACAGTCCGGAACGAGAATTTCTTTTTCTCTCTTCCTTGACTTGTCCAAACCCGCTTTCACTTGAAATAGTGCCAGAATGATGTTATTTAATTTTTTGAATTTTTTTGTTATTTTTTACGGAATTCTCTAGTTTGGGTCGAGTAGGAACGAAATTTTTTTTTTTCCTCTCTTTCTCAACCTGTCTAGACCCGTTTTTCCTTGAAATAATGCCAGAACAATGTTATTTAATTTTTTGAATTTTTTTGCTATTTTTTTCGGAATTCTCTAGTTTGGGTTGGGTAGGAAACAAATTTTTTTTTCTCTCCTTCTCAGCCTGTCCAGACCCATTTTGGATTGAAATAATGCTAGAATGATGTTTTTTAATTTTTTCTATTTTTTTTCAAAATTCTCTAGTTTGAGTTGCTTAGAAACAGTCCGGAACGAGAATTTCTTTTTCTCTCTTTCTCAACCAGACCAGTTTTGACTTGTAATAGTGCTAGAATGATGTTTTTTAATTTTTTTAATTTTTTTGCTATTTTTTCGGAATTCTCTAGTTTGGATCGGGTAGAAATGGTCCGAAATAAGAATTTCTTTTTCACTCTTTCTTGGCCTGTCCCGACCTGTTTTGGCTTGAAATAATGCCAGAATGATTTTTTTTTTTTTTAATTTTTTGATTTTTTTTGCTACTTTTTTAGGAATTCTCTAGTTTAGGTCGGGTAGAAACGGTCCGGAACAAGAATTTCTTTTTCTCTTTTTCTCGGCCTGTCCAGACCCGTTTTGGCTTGAAATAGTGCCAGAATGAGGTTTTTTTTAATTTTTTTGCTATTTTTTTTTCGGAATTCTCTAGTTTGGGTTGGGTAGGAAAGGTCTAGAACGAAAATTTTTTTTTCCTCCTTCTCAACCTGTTCCAACCCATTTTGCATCGAAATAATGCTAGAATGATGGTTTTTAATTGTTTCAATTTTTTTGATATTTTTTTTTGGAATTCTCTAGTTTGGGTCAGGTAAAAACGGTCCGAAACGAGAATTTTTTTTCTCTCTCTTTCTCAGCCTTTCCTGTCCCATTTTGGCTTGAAATAATGCCAAAATGATAATTTTAATTTTTTGAATTTTTTAGCTTTTTTTTTTTTTTTTTCGGAATTCTCTAGTTTGGATCTGTAGAAACTGTCCAGAATGAGAATTTCTTTTTTTCTCTTTCTCAAACTGTCCCAACCCGTTTTCGCTTGAAATAATGCTAGAATGATGTTTTTTAATTTTTTTTTAATAATTTTTTTGCTATTTTTTTCGGAATTCTCAAGTTTAAGTCGGGTAGAAATGGCCCAAAATGAGAATTTCTTTCTCTCTTTCTCAGCCTGTCCAGTCCCGTTTTGGCCTGAAATAATGCTAAAACAATGTTTTTTTATTTATTGAATTTTTCTGCGTTTTTTTCTTTGGAAATTCTCTAGTTTGGGTCGGGTAGAAACAGTCCGGAACGAGAATTTCTTTTTCTCACTTTCTCGGCCTTTTCCCGACCTGTTTTGGTTTGAAATAATGCCAGAATGATGTTTTTTTAATTTTTTTTTGAATTTTTTTGTTATTTTTTTCGGAATTCTCTAGTTTGGGTAGGAAAGAAATGGTCTGGAACGAAAAAAAAAATTTCTCTCTTTCTCTGCCTGTCCCACCCCGTTTAGGCTTGAAATAATATCACAATGATGTTTTTCACTCTTTCTTGGCCTGTTCCGACACGTTTTTGCTTGAAATAGTGCCAGAATGATGTTTTTTAATTTTTTGCAATTTTTTTTTCGGAAATCTCTAGTTTGGGTTGAGTAGAAACGGTCTGGAACGAGAATTTTTTTTCTCTCATTCTCGACCTGTCCCAACTTATTTTTGTTTGAAATAATGCCAGAATGATGTTTCTTAATTTTTTGAATTTTTTTGCTATTTTCAATGTTAGGTGCAGTATTTAGTGGGAAATTTGCGGATTTCATTGGTAGGAAAGGTGTAAGTTATTTCATGCTCTAAAATATTCTACAACCTCTAAATTTTCAGTTTCACAATCTACCAACATTTTCAACTAATTAATATTAGTTTATCTTGTAAAACAAGCAATGGGAGTTTCAGAAACATTCTGCATCCTCGGGTAGCTTGCAATAGTATTTGCAAAGGTGTAATCTGCTTTTCTGTTTTCCATTTTAACACTTCTTTTAGAACCTTTTCCTCTATTTAAAATTTATTTTTGTTAGAAACGCCTATCCAAATTTATTGTGTTAGTATTACAATTTTTGTACTACATGCCTAAATTAACCAAATTTATTCTATGGTCAATTTAGGGTTAATATATCTAGGAGAAAAGCATTTTTCTGTCTTTATTTTTGGGGCTATTCACAACTAAAAACCGAAAAATTTTTCCCATTAAGTGTTGAAAATGAGAAAATATACCCCCAATTATTAAATTATTTATTAAATCCTAATAGAATATTTTGATTCTTGAAATATTCCATTGTTTTCTACCAATGTCTTTTGACTCTTGTGAGTACGCTATTATCTTTCAACTCCATGATGCTATCCTTTGTTGGTGTCTTCTGACTAGCTGTGCTCCTCTCCTCAGGCTATTGGTGTCGACGTCCTCTAACCACTATTTGTCACTGACTGTCATACCATTGTCATTTTTCTTGCATATGCCATCTTCTAGTCATTGTTCCTCTACCATTTCCTTTGCCCACCAATGTAGTTTTTCTCCAACATCCATTCATTACTAACATTAACTACCTCACATGTAAGGTTTTTAGACCCAGACCGTTCATTGAACCGTAAAAAGGAGATGTTCAAGATTTTTGAGGTCAAACCGCGATGATGTCATAATTAATTTAATAATTAATTAAAGTCTAAATATAGATATTAAATTTATAAAACTAGCAAAATTGACTAATATATCTATATATGTGAGGGAAATTTATTGATTTTCAAGCATATATTTAATAATTAAATAAGAAAGTTAATAAAATAAAATAATAACTATGAAAACATTAAAATTTATGATTAATTTTTGAAGTAAAGTTGAATATCTTTGAAGGATTTTAATTATAAATTTTTTTATTCCTTGTAAGAGATGGATAATTTAATTAAGTAGAATAAAATTGTGTTAAGTTGTTTTTATAAAAAAATTTTTAAAAAAATTGCTAAGGGGTTGGACCGCACAGTTCTTGCCACTGGTTCGTGCGGTCCAACCCCGTTCACGGAATTGCCACATATGCCTGATTTTTTATGCTAAAAAAACTGCTTTTCATCCTAGTTTCCGGTTTTCAAGGTTTGACCTCCTGGTCCAGTCCGATTCTAAGAACTATGCTCACATGTTCCATTGTACATCGTGCCTAGGCCTTGTTCATTCAACATCGTGCCCAGGCCTAGTTCATTCAACTTCCAGTATGGCCCTATATGGTCACTTTCCTTCATGATCTTATGCACATTTCAAATTCGAGATATCTTCAAGCTTTCACATTGAGTTTAATGGAAGTTGCTAAAGATATCTATCCAGATTATTGTACTTACTACTTATATTGTGATGCTTATATAGCAAGTCTAACTTGTACTATACTCTAGGTCATTTTATGGTTTGCCTAGTGTTAATCTCAATGGGCTTGTTATAATATATAGTGTAATATAGTAAAGATGTAATTGCTCAAGGCTTTTTGCTGTGGATATAGGCCACCAAGTCAAAGCATGTTAATTTTTGTGTGTATTTGTACTCTCTCTCTCTCTCATAATCCCAACATCAATTCTAACACTTTTTCTTTTCACTTATGTTTGATTATTTGCAGCCTACATTCTTTCCCCAATTTTGAAGAATAGCTTTGGGTTTAACATTAGAAGAAGTCACTTGTTTGAATTTCAAGCTCAAATTCTAGATATACTTCAAAACATGTCACCAAGTAGGATATTTGCAATACTTGTTGTTCCTTTGGGTATAATTTCACAGTTTACAGGCTATCTGATTGTAAATGATTATATGAGGATCAAATAATAAAAAGACATAATCTATATATTACTAAAAGCTAAAGCGTAGTATTTAATGTTGCTACACTCACATTGAGCCACATCAGCAGCCATGTCATTACCATTATTTTTCCAATAATTTTAAAATATTTTTCCTAAATTATAAAATATTGCTAAAAAGAAATACCTCACGTTAATGCTATACGTCCACCAATCCATAAGCCCAAACCCAATCCAAATAGTCTTTACTCTTTAATGGCAATCCTTTCTGTCTCCCCTCCTTTTCCTCTCCCTGTGTTTCATGGTTTCAAAACTTTAGCCCTTCAGCTTGCTAACGCCAATTAAAACTTCAGGCCTTTGGCTTTCTTCCAAAGACAGTTTCAAAACTTCAAACCTTTGGCTTTCTAATCTAATTAATGAAAAATAAATAATTAGACATTCAGAATTTTGAGATGCATAGCTATTTTAACACTTTTAAGGCTTACTTGCCCCATAGCAGTAGTAAGATTGAAGGCTGGAGGCACTGCATCAGCACACAGTTGCAGACATTTTTCTACACAAGTAACTCTCTCTCCTTTTCACGCCACTTTGAACTTTGAGACTATATGGCTGCATGTGTAGGTTCTATCCTCATAATTGTTTGAAATAGCATTATTCTAGACTTGTCTTGTAGGGAATTAAATTATTGCCTTGAAGATGATCCGAAGAAAAAAAAAATGTAAGGATTTTGTCTTCCTGGGATATCCAAACACGTCATTGACAAATACTATTCTAAGGTTATATTGTTGTATAATTGCAATGCCCTTTACCATATGGTATATACCATTATTAATGTTATTATGCAAGTCAGTGCAAAAGGCACTACTTTAAAAAATTAGTGTTTTCTACTTTCAATAAAAAAAAATTAAAAGAAGGAAAAATACTCTGGTTTGTGACTCAGCTGAATGGCCGCTCCCTCAACGACTCTGAGGTCTATAAGTGATTTTCCTTCTCTCCCTCTCTCTCTCTCTCTCTCTCTCTCTCTCTCTCTCTCTCTCTCTC
>NW_027069523.1:462555-519468 GCF_002906115.3 Quercus suber | reverse complement strand
TACGGCGGACCACCCAACGCACTGGCGTTACCTCCATCACCAACTCAGTACAAGGCCAACAGTGATGGGGCGATTTCCTGGACACAGGCACAGCTGGCATTGGAGTAGTGATACGAGATTCAGAGGGTATGGTGATTGCAGCGCTATCGGAACGCATTCCATTACCAGCCACAGTGGAGGATGTGGAGGCCTTGGCTTGCAGGACAGCCATCTCTTTCGCCATTGAACTCAATCTACAAGATGTAGTTTTTGAGGTAGACTCCGAGATCATCTACAAGCATCTAGTTTCGGACTCAAAGTGCATGACAGCTTTTGGTCACATCGTGGAGGACTCACACAGGCTAGCTACAAGTTTGAGAAGTGCGTCTTCTCACATGTTAGACGGAAAGGAAATAAAGTTGCTGATAAGCTTGCTAAGTTAGCAAAATTCTTGTATGAACCACAAATTGGCTTGAAGACATCCACAGTGATGCGTCAAACTTTGTAATTCTTGACCGAAGTTTTCTGTTTTAGTAATGAAATTTCACGCTTTGGATTCTCAAAAAAAAAAAAAAAAAAGAAATTGAAATAATATTACTTTTATTATCATTAAGCACAACATTTTATCTTTACAATTGTGAAGAAAAAAAAATTGTAAAAAGCTTTTTATAGCTGATCTTATTGATTTAAAATTGAAAGCTAGGCCTACTTTAAGACATTTGCAAGCCCTGTTGAGCTAATAGCTTGTATAAACATAAGTGGGCTTTTCTAAAATATTCCAATATTGGGCTTTGGGAATCCAATATGCTAATAGAACTCTCTCTCGTAACCATTTCTCTCTCTATCAAATGAACTAAATTGTAGTCACTTTAACTGTAGACTAACATATGCATCAATTTGGTATATATGTGAAGTTTAGAGAGTAAATTAGCTAAAATAAAATTTTAAGGGTTGTAATAATCACTATCTCGAATTTTAGTTTCTCTGCAATGGATTTTCTTTTTGAAGCCTTGTAAGTTAGCCCAAGCAGCCCAAATGTATTAAAGGCCTACTGTTGAAAATCGAGATGGGTTTTCACCCTAATGGAAGTAATGATTTGGGCCAAGCAATTCGACTGGGCTTATGACAATCAATATGTTGACCGATATTTATCGAGTACCTTACTAATGCCAATCCGTGGGTGTGGCCAGCAACAAGGGTTGACGGGTTAGTACTCCACCAGATGCATATATCCTACGGATCAATGGAGACTGAGAAGATCAAAGTTAGAAAGTTCTTTTTTTTTTTGTTCTAATCCAAAGTCCAATAAGGTTTTGGGCCTGAAGAAACCAGATAGTGTTTTAATAAGGCCCTTTAGGAAAGTCCTGGATCCAAATTGGTTTAAACATGGCAAGCTTAAACTTAAGGCCCGAATAATAAGAAGGCCCCTTATGTCTAGCAAGAGAAAGAGGCCCGTGTGTCCAAATTTTGGAGAAATGATTCTGTACACATTGTGGACAAGTGACATAGTCCACCATTTTACTAAAAGACTCACACCTGTTTAAAATTGCTAAGTTAGAAATTTTTTTTAAACAGAAACTGATTACTGACTCAGCAATTTTAAATAAGTGGGAGTTTTTTAGTGGAATAGTAGACAAGTAACATGATCAATAACTGTATAATTTCTCAAAGTTTTGACCGAGCCTAAGTCAGAAATTTTCCTCTTGATAACACTTGAACCCATGAGTCCACGACTTTAACTTCAACGGTTCAACACTTCAACCCAGTACAGACTTTTTTCTGTTTTGTTGAGCAAACAACCCAGTACAGACTTTGTGCTATATATATATATGGTATAAACGCTCTTCTGACTCCCTAATATATCAATCTTCAGCTGCCAACCTTTTAATTTATGGCTTTTCATTGGAAGCACTTCCTCTTTCTTGTCCATGGCATCAAATGTACCGTGTGGCAATCTATGGTGGTTTTGCATCAAAACTTTCGGGTTTTAGTGTTTATGGGTAGAAAGTGGAGAATAGTCATTCATGTTGTAAAAAAGTGCAAAAAACCTTATTGCAATGCAGAAAGGTAAGACAAGTATATTCTACAATAGCCAAGGTTGTCAAAATCGGGATCTTATATAAGATCGTGGAAGGTTGGTAAGATTGAGGATTGTAGGATTGGATCGTGGATAGTAAGATTCTAATTTTTTAGAGAAAAAGCAAAAAAAAAAAAAAAAAAAAAAACATTGGTAATAGTTTTATATGTCGAATAATCTCATAAAGTACGAATTCATCCATTAAAAAAAGAAAAAAGAAAAAAAGATTTGCATCAATATGATGCCATATTTATATCATGAATTGTCGCGCGATCTTTGCGGATACGGCTATACCTATACTTTAAACTAATGAAACAAATATACTTAAATATTAATACAATGTATCCAAAAAGTTCGCCAAATGTTTAAATAGCTACCAAGTGCCAAAATAACTATCATGAACATAATTGGAAAATATTTTCCAAGTTCTAAGTTCCAAGTTCAAAATCCAAAATAAGTTTGCAAATAGGAACTAGCTAAGTAGCTAATCATAGTACAAAATCCAAAAGCAAAATCCACTTGGAGAGAGGGGAGAGAGTGAGAAGGCCGTCAAGATAATATTAGGGGTTTAGGGAATAAGGGCCCGTTTGGTTTAGACCTGACTCAATTTTCAATTTTCAATTTTCAGTTTTCAAAATTCATAACTCAAAACCAAAACTCATAACTCAATTCTCAAACCTCACTTTCACTCAAAAATTACAAAACACATGTTTGACTCAGTTTCCAGTTACATATTTCTATAACTTATCTCCAAAACTGTGGACCCCACCCACTGACACTACCCAATGCAGTACTGTTACTACCTGCGTCTTATTAACAAAAAAAAATCTTCCACCTTTGCTTCTCCCACGCATCCTCCCACCTTTCTCTGACTTTCCCTCTTTTCTACCAATTTTTTTTTGTGTCTATCTCTCTTTCTCTGTCTCTCCCTCTTCACTCTATATTTGATTTTTTTTTTTTTTTTGTACTCTTCTCAGTTTCTTTCTCAGCTTTCTCTGTTTCTCCCCTCTTCAATCAGTGTTTGATTTTTTTTTTCTCTAACCTGCAAATCCCTAAACCAACTCTCCAAATCCACCATTCTCTGCCAATCCTCTGACGCTTCTAGATCCTTCGAAAACCTCCCCATCCCGTTCCACAACACCATAGATGACCACGCATATGCCCATTTCATCTACACCCCTTCACAGATTTTCCCTTCTTCTTCACAACCCTAGCACCAATCATGGGGTTCGCTAGGTTTTAGCATCTCGGCGAGTCAACTCGGTGTGGAACCGGTGAGTTTGGTGGATGAGTTGGGGCACAGCGTGTCTGGGTGTGATTGCGAGAGGTGTGACAATGAGGACCCAGATGGGTGTCCTTGTTTTTCTGAGATGGATGAGTTGGATATAGGGAACAAGTGCGGACCGAGTAGTGGGTGCAGGTTGGAGTGTGAGAATCGGTTGACTCAGCGAGGTGTTTCAGTTGGGTTGGGTTACGGTGGAGATCAGTGCTGGGTTGGCGCTAGGTTGGTGTTTCGATGGTGTGGATCGGCGCTAGGTTGGTGTTTCGGTGGTGTGGATCGGCGCTGGGATTATTGTGGTGGTGCCGTGGTTGTTTGCAACGATAATATCAAACAGCTCTGAACTGACGGGACAACACAGAAGCACTGGGTCCCACTGAGTCTGAATATTTACAGCAATGCCACTGAGTTATGTAACTCAGAAACTAAAAACACCAATTTGGTGTTTCCAGTTTTCTGCACTGTACCTCAACTCAAACTGAGTTTGAGTGATGAAAACAGGGAGAGGAAATCAAGCCAAACACAATACTTTCAGTGAGTCCCACGCAATACTCAGTTTGAGTGATGAGAACTGAGTCATATGACTCAAAACAGGGCTAATCCAAACAGGCCCTGAGTTTTCAATTTAAAGTGAGAGTGTGTTTTTTTTTTTTTTTTTTTTTTTTTTATAGAGAAAATGATTGTTTCAGGTAATCTTTAGATGTTTAATATGCATTGAAACTAACAGTAAAGAAGTGGCTAAGGGTGATAGTTAGAGCAATGGACAATTTAAAATCAATGAGGACATAAAATTTTTTAAAATATTTTTATATAATTTTTATGATTGGAACAATATAATTTTTATCAGTATAAGCTTAACTTATCATCTAAACAATTGTGTAAAGGATTGTGAAAAACATTTCATTCCTAATCTTATTCATTCAAAATTGAAAGCTAAGCTTACTTGTAAGGTAAATTCCATGCCTTGCTGTGCTTTAACCTTTATATAAATATACTAGCTAAAGGCCGTGTGATGCACAATTTTATTGTAAATTTATATAATATAATAACAAACGAAATAAATTGTTCTGGTGTAACAATCATCAAATATAAAATGATAACACCTCAATATTGTGCTATAATGAGACTTGTAGTTACATGTATCGAATTGTTTGCATTAGAATTTTGTATCTATTGGATCTGCAACATTGTTTAGAGTTTGTACTTGACTTTTGTTGATTGTCATAGCATAACAGATCTTTAAAGGAAACTACCTTCTTTTTAGGATGAATGTTCTCTTGTACAAATATTTGATTCTTGAATAGTTTTTTTTTTTTTTTTCCTTTTAGAGATTGAATTTGTAGCTCTTTGTCATTGTTCATTCATAACGGATCTTCGTCTTAATCTTGCACCTCTTGTTATTTCAGTGTTCAACTAATTTAAGAAAAAGGAAAAGTTTATGCCAAAAAACTATTAATTATTAGGCTCAAAACACTTGAAAACAAATTTATTATGAATTGTGTACATTTATTATGAAATAAATGTACACAATTCAAGCAGATAAGTTTGTAATTCGCTACTAATTTATTATGTAAAATGAATGTATGACTATTGGTACCTTCAAATGTTTATTGCTTATATGGTCTGTTGTAAGAATAGTTGATTCTTTGTCTTTTCTTGATTGAATTTATAGATCTTGATTAAATTTATAATTGATCTTCATTTTATTCTTGTAACTTTTGTTATTTCAGCATTGTCAACTATTTAACCCAAAAATAAAAAATTAAAGGCAAACAACTATAAAATACACAACCAAACTAACCGTGTGTATATTTGAAAGATAAATCAAGTGCATCTAAAGTGAAAAAAAAAAACTTGTCTGTAGGTCAGCGGTGGTGGTGATGCCTCCCATGTCTTGTATATCTCTAAAATAATCAACAAATGATTTTCTCATACTTGCATAAATAAGGTTATTCTGAAAAAATGAGAGAAGACTTAATAAAAATAAAATAAAATAAAATTGTATTTGAAGACATAAAAGTAATTTTATTATTTTACTTTAAAACTCACCTTCTCATGAAGTAGCACCAAATCAAGACTCATAAGTTCATTATTTGCTTTAATATTCAGTACCTTCCACATTCTTGTGACTCTTACTCTATATTCCAATTGGCTTTTACAATGTCAATTTCATGATAAAACATTATAAACGAAAAAAAAAAATCAAAATCAAAATTTTATCAACAATTTATCATCAAATTAAAATCAAGATTAAAAAAGTATGATGTTTATGTAAAAGAACTTTAATAAAAATAACTAATAAATTAGAGATGCATTCTCCTTTTCTTTATATCGTGGTAATGTTGAAGGTGCTCACTTTGATGGAGGAAAGTTCCTTCATAGATTGATATTGTAAGCTATTAAAAAAAATAAATAAATAAAATAAAATAAGTTTCTGTGCATGCATATATGTATGTCAGTTTATACCAACTCTAAAAAGATTTTTTTTTTTTTTGAGAAACCAACTATTAAAAGATGAGTTGTTGTGGTTGATTGTGTTTTCTTCTACCAAAATATCATTGAGTTTGTTGAAAATTTAGACCCCTTAAACACACAGATTGCGTAGCCTAGATTAATTAGCCAAGTTGTTACTTAGTCAAATTATGCAATTCTAGGTTAAAGCAATCAAATAATCATATCAAGATATAAAGTAGCGGAATAATAAATAACACAAGATATGATCACCTAGGAAACCACTCGGTAAAAACCTGGGGAGGATTTGACCCACCGATCCTCAAGGCATAACAGAATTCACTATGAAAGAATTGAAGTTCTTACAGAAGGACTACAATTGCGAATGCTCTTAGCCCGAGATTTATTCCATCTCTGCCAAATAGCCCAACAGATCATCGCAAACAACCCCGAACTAATGTTAGAGTTGCTCACTAGACCAAGAAGATTTGCAAAAGATGTTACAGAAACTAGGGTTTGTTTGGTAAGATATTTTTAGTAGCGTTATTTGTATTTTTTGGAAATATATGTCGGTGAAAAAGTGTGTGAAAATACGTGTAATGTTGTTTAAAAACTGAAAATTGTTGTTTATACAACGGTAACAAACGTGCTCTATTTCTCAATTTTCGCCCTATTAGAAAGGCTGGTACGTAGAACAAAATTGACAAGTCTACTAGTAATGAAAATTGTTAGGATAAGTTTAAACAATTCCCAGAACATGACAACAGGATTGCAAGAAGAAAACTTGTACTAATGAGGCAGGGCAGTATGCCCACAATTTACGTTGACAGAGTAAGATGTGCATGAATGAATGAGCTCCAAATGGACGTTAAAGAACATTTTCAAACGTTTCTTCCTTGGAAGTACTCTTAGTTGATTTACGAACTAAGCTGCTAATCCCACTTGACAGTTGTTTTTCATTTTTCAGGTCTTTTCTCTGTTGTTGGAGTACTTGTTTGTTTACATGATAAAAAAAAACGTACTCAATTGATCACAAAAGATGTAATAATATGAAAAATTATGAGGTACTTCTGGAGTACCGTAAATGCGTAGTCTCTCATTTCATATGAATAGTGATTCTCACCATTAATTTAATTAGTGAAACCTACCATATAATTGATTTTGTCAAAGTAAAGTCTTCCTCTTAGATTTTTCTATATGTGGTGGATCCAGTTAATGCAACTTGGAGAATCCCTTCGGAGTTTGGATTATACATCTAGTCCCGTTACGGTTTACGGTGCTTAATTATTGCTTCCCATACTCTGTTCCAAAATGTGAGATAAGCTTGAAAGAGAGATGCAAATTTCTACTAAAAATGCCATAATTTATGGCGACAAAATGTGCTA
Source organism: Quercus suber (assembly GCF_002906115.3). NCBI lineage: Eukaryota > Viridiplantae > Streptophyta > Magnoliopsida > Fagales > Fagaceae > Quercus > Quercus suber. The sequence continues at coordinate 512,297 of NW_027069523.1, read as the reverse complement.
ATACTTCCCAACTCCAAGTTGCCCCAATAAGACAACTACTGGTCACGGTGTCCACCTAATCTTGTTAGCTTGCCATTGCAATATCATTGCATAAGAGCTGCCCACAGTCTATAAAAGATCCAAGCAATCATTTCCTGCTAATCCAGGAAATGATTTACAATATGAGATTGTGGAAGTCCTGATGATTATCCTAATAAGGTCGCATCATGGACGAATGAGGGAGAAAATAGCTAGGAAGCACGGGTGCGTTTCGGGACTCGGGTGAGGGTGCGGGTGCGGGTGCGGGTGCGGGACTCGGCAATTTTTGAAAAAGGTGGGTGCGGGTGCGGCGGGACTCGGCGATTAAAAAATTATTAAAAATATATTTATTTATATTTTTAATATATTGCTAAGCACATTTTTTCACATTATATAAACATATACCAAATTTAAGAGCAATAGTAGATAATAATTAAAACAAGATGTTCATAAATTCAATACAACCCACAAGATTAAAACCAAAACATTCCATAATGTTTGGAAATTAGACTACAACTCACAAGTTCGAAACTAAAACAAAATAAAAGATAATCAACAAGACAATCAAACACCAACATCATCATCCTCAATATCAATAGCTTCACTTCGAGCTTCACTTCGAACTTCACTTTCACTAGTAGTAGCACTAGTGTTAGCATCCCAATAACCATGGCCTCCAACTCTGGCTCATCAAGTGTAAGGGCTGCATTCTCAAGAATTCCAGCTCCTCCATGTATGTCGCTCGCATTCCAAGAGTCTCCTGCAATATCCCACATCTTTGTTGCTGTATGGACGTACTCCTCATTGCGCCTTGACAAGAGTCGAAGATTAGAATGCACATATACCAAATCCTCAGCACGTGCAGGAGTCATTTTGTTTCTTTTAAGGAATGAATGAATTTGTATGTGCTCCAATTTCTCTCAGCGCATGAGGATGAACAAGGTTGTCCAAGAAGTTTAAGGGCAAGGGTTTGAAGAGTTGGAAATGCGGAGCCATGATATTGCCACCAAACCAAAGGTTGTAAGCCCACCTATCTGTCAAGGCATCTGGTGAAGGAAACCTCCCTCCTGAAAATGTAGCAAACTCAGACTTCACCACCAGCTTTAATTCACTTCATCTTGAAAGTATCGATCCAAACACTTGCTCCTTTCCATAGAATTTTCATGATCCCGATGTGAGGGATGCGTTTTGGATTCCCCGAAAGCCATTCAATGGAGTAATACCTAGTTAAAGATTAAAAAAAAATATAGATGAAACGTGTGTTTTACTAAAAGGGTGAACTAAGGAAAATAGAAAATAAATGTACTTACTTAGGATTTAAGGAATGAGCCAAGCAATGTATTGGTGTACAATTTTTGGTCCATCGATCAATGAGTATATCATACACCACAGCCCAAAATAAGCTATACTGATCATCTTCCAAGTCTTCGTGCCGATATATTATTGCCTTCACCTTCTCTATCATTGAATCCCACATCTCATACACAAGATGAAGACAAGGCTTATCTGTGTCGGCTATTCGTAGCATATCATAAATGGGCCCTGTGAATTCAAGAATATAATCAACCTTATCCCACCAAAGATCACTTAGAATCATATCTTTCACCTTTTGAGCTTTTCCAACATCATCCTCTCTATAAGAAGCCCATTGGTCACTAATAGCCATAGCTTGAAGGCATCTTTTTATCAACTTCAATCTTTTCAGCATTACAACAACCGAAGCAAATCTAGTATCAGCAACTTGAAGCAATTTTAATGGACAAAATTCATTAAACATTGCCAACCTCATTGAATGGTTCATGATAAAAACACGTATGAAAGATGCATCATCACCAATACGTGTAATCCAATTACATTCCTCATATGTAACTTCATTCTTTTCAGTGTTTTTTGCTGCACAAATATTCTTCAAGGCTAAATTGAGAGTATGGACAACACAAGGTGTCCAAAATATTTTAGGATACTCACCTTCAATAAGAGCTCCAGCAGATTTCATCACACTAGCATTATCAGTGATGACTTGGACAACTTTTTCATGTCCAATCTCTTTTATAGCATCCTTCAACACCCCAGCAATATAATGTTTGTCTTTGAACTCACCTGACCCATCAACTGCCTTTATAAACACTGGACCCCCATCTGATACAGCCATAATATTAATAAGAGGCCTCCTTTGTGGATCTGACCATCCATCAGAAACTATACTTACACCATTTTCAAGCCAAGAGTCCTTAATTGGTTTCAAAAGCCTTTCAACATGAGCTCTTTCTTTTTGCAAAAGTGTTGTTCTCAAGGCATTGTATCCAGGAGGAAGATAACCCGGAATGTTATGGGTAGCAGCATATGCATAGGAACTACGATAATATGGGTTCCTTGCAAAGTTAAACGGAAGCCCACCGGTGTAAAACATCCTAGCAATTCTGCTATCCAAATCATGCCTAGCACTATTCTGGAATGCTCTCTCCAAAGGAGAATCCACCTTCCTCCTCTTACTATCAACCGGATTTGTACTATCACTCCCTTCTTGTCTTCGAAATGGAGAAATAGGAGCAAGCCCACGACCTGGGGGAGGTGGGGGTAAGGGAATTTCACTTCTCCGTTCTCTCTCTCTCTTATCATTCTCAACTTGATCATGCATTCGCTGCATTTCCTGCCTATGGCTCTTCGCCTTAGGGCATGCTCTAATACCTTTGCCAGAAATTGCTAATAAATGAGCCTTAACCCTAGAATAGGATCCCATAAAAACTACATCACAATAGTTGCACTTAAAGTATGTGTTTCCACCTGATTTAACAGAAGCACTAGGTGGTTTGTCTACTTTAGTCACATACTGCCAAAGAGGAGATTCATCATTTACTTCTTGATTAGATGAAGGCGAAGTTTCTGTGCTAGTAAATTCGTCCATTGCAAATTCAATAGATTCAATTTAACCTACAAATAATAACTATTAACTAAATAAATTAATAATAAATCAAACACAATTTCACAAATTCACAAATCCACAAATCACAAATTCAAGTCCTCACCCTGTCAGTCAGTCATCCTACAAGCCTAAGATAAAAGTTATAGAAAAATTAAGAAAATGCACTTGTTTTTTACATAATTTATAAGTAGAATAACAAATTAACAATACACACAAATCCCAAAATCATTTCCAAAATACACACAAAATGAGTATCTAAACAATCATCAGCACACCTATCATTATTTACTAACAAGTGCAATAAGTCACTGCTAAAATTTCATAATAAGTAGAATAGCAAACTAAGATTCACAATCAAACACAACAGAGAGGGACGAACAAGCACACAAACACAACAGAGAGGGACGAAATCGGGTTAAAAAACAAGCACACAAACACAACAAACACAGCACAGAGAAGAGAGAAATAGAGACTAAAAGGGAAGTAAAGAAAAGAGAGAGCACACCTGAAGGAAGAACACGGCAGAGAGGGAAAGGCCGGAGGCGGAGCCGCGCACGGAGAGCAAAGAGAGAAAGAGAGATGAGGGCGGAGAGCACAGAGAGAAAGAGAGATGAGGGACGGACTGAATGGGTTTTGGGCAAGTGAGTGTCTGATGTATTTTTAGGTTAGGTCAAACGGTACGTTTCGCACCTTTTTTTTTTTTTTTTTTTTTTTTTAAATTTCGGCTGGAACCAGAAATTTTGGATTCGGCCGAATCGGCCGATACGGCTCGAGTCGGCCCGGTTCGCGCCACGTCGGCACGAGTCGGCGATGCCACGTGGCAGGACGTGGCCCGACGAGGCACGGACTCGCGGTCAGCGGCGTCCCTGCCGTGTCCGGCCGAGTCCAACTTCGGTGCGGCTCCTCTGGAGCCGCGTCAGTGCTTCACAAGAAAATAGCAGTTGTTGCACATGGATGGGGTTGATTGTAACGGTAATGGCCATGTGATTAGCCTTGAGCTTAGTAGCAGTTGACTCTATGGTTCCATCAACTCTAGTAGCAGCCATTTCTGCCTTGTTCACCTTCGGCGACTTGACCTTAGCTACAATCACTTCAACTTCTCTCAAATACCATCTACTATGGACAATCTTTCCGTGCTACACTTCTCAACACCTTTTATTCCTTCTTTGTTGGTCAAATTCCATCAGAAATTTCACTATTAAACAAGTTGTCTATCCTCAATTTATCTTATAATCACTTATTTTCTCCCGTGCCAAATTTGTTAGCAATTTTATGGTTCGATGAGCTCAACAAAATTACTTATTTGTGCCATTGCAAAAACAATTTAAAAGAGAGATCCCACCCCCTCTTGCCAATTGCACCTAACTCAACTTTTTTTTGGACCTAAGCTCTAATGACATCACTGGTCCCATACCAATTTGGGTTATGAACCTAACCAAATTAAATCATCTAGACTTTTCATTGATATGTTGCAAGGTAGCATTCCAATCTCCATCTCTCAACCTTTTGCCTTTCTAGACATAAGCTCCAACAGGCTCCAAGGATCGCTCCCACTTCTATCTTCCCCTATCTACTTCTATTCAATCTCAAAAAATGAGCTTACAGGAAAGATCTCACCAATGATTTGCAATATGATTTTTCTTGAAATTCTCAATTTGTTGGAGAATAGCTTAAGTGGAAAAATTCCAAAATGTTTGGGAAACTTGAGTGATTCACTCGTGATATTGAACTTGAGAAGAAACAATTTGTATGGCACTATTCTTGATACATGGACAAATGGGAGCAAATTAAGGACGATTGATTGGTTCAAAACAATTTGAGTGGAGAGGTGCCAAAATCAATTGTCAAATGTGCAATGCTGGAGATTCTTGACATTGGAAACTGTTTGCTTGTTTAGACCTCTTAAACTAGATTGTTTAATCTAATATATTAGCCAAGTGATTACTTAGGTTAATTATTCAGATCTAGGTCAAATAATAATAAATCATATCTTGCAAAATAGCTGAAAGTAAATAATACCATGATATGATGACTTAGGAAAACCAATAAAATGAATGGTTTCAAGGTAAAAACCTGGAGAGGATTTGACTTAACAATATTCAAGGCAAAGCAAATCCACTATAAGAGAATCAAAATTTTTACAATCAGATTTAACCCTAAATCTATTTCTACCTCAAGTAGTAACTTACTGATACGACTATATGCAAGCTCCAAATCTACGGACTTCTTCTCTTTTTGGACTTACTACAACACAAGCACCCACACTTGTGACTTTGAGATCCCACTCAAAGATTTTAGATCACCTTCACTTGTTAATCTTTATAGCAGCAGCTAGGTTCTACCAATGCTTGGTTGTAGATCTTGCTCTGGTAGACGCTTGTGTAGTTAGAAAGTACAATACCTTTCAGATCTCACAAAGAGTAATACATAAGTCTTCCAAAAGTCTCCAAAACGTAGCTAGGATTTCCTTTTTATATGTGGACAAGTTAGATTGAAACCCTAAACGTTTTCGCAGGCTTGGGCCTTGTTTGAAAATTCTGCAGAATCTGATTTTTGTGATTTTCGATTAGCTGAACCTAATTTTCGATCAATCGAGCTTGGCAGATTCTGAGTCTTCTTTTTTGTAGTTAGCTCGAATTTGAAGCTTGAAACATACATCTTTGAGCAATGCCTAACACATAGACTAGACATGTTTTGTTCTTGGTCTGGCAACATATACAAAATATAATTCTAAACATTTAATCCTAAATCTTTAGAATCTAAAAATCTCTCTCTTTGGCAATCCATGACAAAACACACATACAAAATGAATCGCTCAAATCAAACATTAGCCCAATTACAAAGTATTGCCCAAATACAATTCTATCACAACTACTAGCCTGTTGAAAGAATTAACCTGTAAATTTTTAAAACTCTAAAAACAAACCATAAGTGCATGTGTGGAAAATAAAGTACAAATCTAATAAATAATGTTGGAAATTTAGACCCCTTAAACACACAGATAGCGTAGCCTAGATTAATTAGCCAAGTTGTTACTTAGTCAAATTATGCAATTCTAGGTTAAAGCAATCAAATAATCATATCAAGATATAAAGCAGCGGAATAATAAATAACACAAGATATGATCACCCAGGAAACCACTCGGTAAAAACCTGGGGAGGATTTGACCCACCGATCCTCAAGGCATAACAGAATTCACTATGAAAGAATTGAAGTTCTTACAGAAGAACTACAAGCTCCCCGCTCGACTTCCTAATGCTACCCACCAGTAAAACTTCCTGACACGACCACGCGCAGGCTCCGAATCCACGGACTACTTCTTTCTTGAATTCTTCAATCAGCTACAAGCTCCCCGCTTGCTTTTCTTTTAAGTTCCAATGGTTGCAACTATAATGATCTTCAAGATGTTGAAATCATCTCTACCTTGAAAACCCTAAGTTTTGTGTAAAGGAAGTCTCCTCAAAGATCTCACACGAGATTCACACAAAACAGCAATGTATGAGCAACAAAGCAATATGGACAACCCTCAAAAACGTTGCTAGGGTTTAGTTTATATACCTAGGGTAAAAACACAAAACCCTAAACGTTTAATGAAGTAGGGTTGAGTTGGAAAATCTACAGAAAATTCAACCTGTGCGATTTTCGATCGATCGAGTCTATTCTTCGATCGATCGAGCCAGGCCGAAAGTCCCAAGTACTTCTGCAGCCACTCGATTCCAACTTTACAATATTAAACCAACTTTGAGCAATTCTAAACAAGACTAAATACACTATTTTGATCATGGTTTGCCAACATTACAAATTAGAGTTCTAAATACAAAAACTCCTAAGACCTTAGAACCTAACAGAGTTGATTCTTCTAATCTAAGAGTCATGAATAATAACCCAAAAATAAGATTGGCCCCTAAATCAAAATTGAGGCTAATGTGAACCCAAAAAAAAGAAATTGTTATCAACAATTTATCATCAAATTAATGTTAAAAGGAAGATTGTCCTTGAAATTAAAATTAAAGGATGAAAACAACATATTACCGTTGGGATTCATATATGATATACAAAATTGGAACCCACTTTATCTTTATAGTTAACTAAAATAATTAATATTAATAAAAATAAGGGAGATTGTGAGAGAAGAATTATAAAAAGAAAAATCTAACATGCACATACTATAGTTCATAACAAAAAAAATTTATATGATATACAAAATAATATAAAATCACCTCTAACCATATTTAATGATTGATTCTCAAACTATAAGCATATAAATTGGATAAAACTTAAGGAAATTAGGTTAACAAAAGACAAAACAGATATACAAAATCTATTCAATTTGATGAAAAATACATACCTCTGCAAGGTTGTTGTAGGTAGAAAATTGTATGGTTGGTAGTAAAAAATCATAATTTTATCATATATATATATATGAGCAAGACTTAGGTACAGTACTTAGATATTGTTTCTTAAGTTACCATTTTAAGATTCTACCATGTCGATTTTTTCTCATGGGATAGAAGTGTATTTTTTAGTTAAGTAGCCATATGGCTGAATCTTAAGAAAGGAACCTAAGGAACAGCACCTAAAGTACTATACCTAAGTTTTGTCCTATATGTGTGTGTGTGTGTGTGTGTGTGTGTGTGTGTGTACACTCCAAGTCGAAGAAGCTGATCTGAACAAAAAGTCTCCACATTGAAGAAGTTCATATGAAAAAAAATTGTGTCGTGATGAGAGGAAATAGCAAAATCTAAATTAATGTCTATCATAAAATTTGTAGATAAAAACAAAAAAAAAATTATTCCACACAAGTCAATTTTATATTAATTGGATATTATTTATTATTCAATCCATAATCTTATATGAATATAATTTTAACATGCAAAAAAAATGAAATTAAAATATTTTATAATGAGATAGTTATTAATTTATAATAATTTTGAAACTTCACAAGTATAAAGTGTATAAACTATAAAAAGAAAATGTAATCTTACAATGGATTTGTCAAAACACACGTTTAATAAAAAATTATTGGATTGTATAATATTACCAAAAATTATAACAAGTATATATAATTTGAATTCAACCCATATACATATACGCTTAGAATCATCTAGAATTCTTAGGCTAACTCTATTATGGAGTTCTTAAAATCATATTTATTCATTTTGAAAAGAGTGGATTGGACTTAGTCATATCATCAATAATTTACACATATACTAAAATGATAATAGTAAACATTTTTTTAAATAATAAGTAGAGTTACCATAATAATTATAGAGAATCTTAGTCCATGTATTTAACTCATCTAATAAACCCAAACCAATTACATAACTTGAACGAGTACAAAAGTCAAGGTTTGTTAAGAACCTATGGGTAAAACTCACTCCTGAAAAACGGCTTGTAAGGGAAGAGTGTCTAAGAACTTATATACACATGTTTAACCTTACACTTAAGTAATGTGGAACATTAGGATCATAACATACCACCACGCTTCGCATCTAACGTCCTTGATGGCTCACTTTAGCGACACTGACCCAATAATAGTCATTTCTCTTTTTTGGCGGTTCCACTCACCTATAGTAACGTTCGATTACTCAAGGTGGTGATTGGCTTTGATACCAAATGATACAAACTCATAGATAGAACTTACTCTTGAAAACCGGTTTGCAAGGGGAGGGTACATAAGAGCTTATATACACATGTTTAAGGTTACACTTAAACAATGTGGGATGCTAGGATCATAACAAGGTTGGATCTTTTTTCTTTCTTTTTTTCTTTTTCTTCTCTCTCTTTTTATGTATATGATAGGATTTGAACCTATGGTTGTTCGCTCCATGACGATTATTTTTTACCATCAGACTAAAACTCCAATTAGTTTATTATTTTATGTAGGTGAGACTTGAACTTTGGTCTCTTATTCGATGATAAGAAACTTTACCAGTATTAAATAAAACTCACAAAAAATTTCATTCACTCGAACCCCATTATATACACATAGACGCAAGTGAAAATTTTCTAATAATACGCATGCCATGGATTAAGATCTTTAGAGTTTTTAGAGTAACTTGACCAAATTTTTTTAAAATCATATCTATTTATTTTAAAATAAATGGATAGAATTTTATCACATGATCAAAATAGATGGATTGGATTATTTTAGAAACTCTATGATGGAGTTACCCTAGAAACTTAGAGGGTCTCAATCCTCATTCTATATGTATACATGATTACGATTTTTTTTTTTTTTTAATGTGACAAAAAGCCTTTAAATATAACAAATAATACTTATTGCCTTTTGATTAACCTACTAACTTAATAACTATTTAGATCTATGTTTGTTTCTCTAATTCAAGCAAAAATCATAGGTATCCATCTAATTTATGGATTTATTTAAATATATCAGACTAACTCTATAAATAATCTTACTCTAATAGGTGAAAATCATCAATATCATTTCACCAGAATTTTGTGACAAATTAACTACAGAGATGGAACCACTTAGAGATCATGGAGACCATGGCCTTCAATGAATTTTTCGATTAGAATCATATCTCTCTCTCTCTCTCTCTCTCTCTAAAATGATCTTATCAGTGATTATATTTTTATGACTAAAAATGCTTAAATTTTGGGATTGATAAAAATCATTTCTTTTCCTTATATTTACTTTCTTTTACTAGCAAATTTACTAATTTCAATTATAAGAATAGAAATTTCAAACAAAAAACTAAAGAAACTGGAGGTTAACTATATCTATTTGTTTGGGTGATTATATATATAGTCACAAGATTGCGGAACAAATTATTTTCTGAAAATCATCCCTCTCACTCTTTTCAATCTTTTCTTTTTCTTTTTGTCCTAATATTGATGCGTAAAGAATATTGTTGAATTGAGAGGAATTGAAACTTGAAAACACTGTTTTTGTGTCAATTTTTTTTTTTTTTTTTAGGCATTTTCTCAAAGTTATATTTTTAACTCATTGTCATAATCACCCATTCATCATGTTTTCTTTCGTTGTTCTCGATCAAGGCTGGATTTTTTTTTTTTTTGATTGCTATACAGGATAGGACAACATAATTTTGTTTGTATAAGAAAATTTTAAGTAGACTCCAAGTTTAGAGACAAAGGAAATTGATAATATTAAATTTTGTACAAAATCGATTATAAATAATTTTTAGGATAATAGAATTTCTAGTTTTTTTTTTTTTTTTTTAATTTTTTGATAGGCATCTAGTTTTTTTTTTTTTTTTTTTTTTTTTTTTTTATTTACAGATACTAGTTTTATTTTTAATGTATTAGTATAGCCTTGAATCATTGTATAAATTCTCATTTTTCTTTTTTGAGAAATAATTCTAATTATTAAATGGCGAAAAGTTTTTGTGTTCATATATACATATATGACTCCTTAAAATGGAAACTTGATTTTGCCTCTAATTATTTATACATGTATATATATGTAAGTGCACACACATGACGCGCGCGCGTGTATATATATATATATATATATGATGGGTTCAAATTACACTTGGTATAATTTCACAGAAAATTATTAGGTACTCCCCCCCTCTCACATGAAATTAGTGGGATCCACTATTCATGTGAGAAAATAGAGTACGCATTTATGGTACTCTGGAAGTACACAATAATTTTCCTAACTCTACAAGAATTACACATTTTTTAAACCGTAGATTTATGAGAAATCTAATGGTTAGAAAGAGTCAACTACCATATCATTTAACTTAATTTAAAAGCTTTTGTTTTCTCTCTCCTCATTAATTAATACTACATGTTCAAACGTTTAATCAGAAGAGAGGTATTTAACATTGTAAAAGCTTTTAGTGATACTATTGTTATACGGTAAGGCTAAACATTAAGATGAATTTGAATTACAAACAAATTTTATTCTGATCAGATTTGGATAGTTTCTATCTTATCTAATCTATACAATTTGATAAAGACTTCATTACCATTTTCATCCATTTTTCTTTTCTTATTTCTGCATTTTCCTCGACCTCTATCCCTATTCAATTCTAATCATCACTAATTAACTCCTATAAATAACTAGATAAGTCAAGAGGCATAACAAGTACAAATCTATTTACAAGAAATTCAAATGGTACCAGATAAGTCAAGAGATATAACAAGTACAAATCTATTTACAAGAAATTCAAATGGTCTAATCATGGGCATCCTGAACCACTACAGGAAAAACGGGCTATTGTGGTGGGCCATCCCGTCAATGCTACAGTGCCACTATAAGTCGATTGCGGCGGTCGCGAAAAGCGCTGCAATAGATCTGCCATTTAGCGGCGGGCTAAAAACCACCACCATATGAGGTTTCCATTCGAGTCAAGTGGCATTTTTGCGGCGAGATAGGCCCGCCGCTATAGTTGCCACCTATAACAGCGGTCAATAAGCGCCACTATAGGGCTTCATGTATAACATACCCTATGTACCTTTTAGCGGCGGTTTCACCACTATATGTTTGACTCTTTAGCGGCAGAAGATAAATGCCACTATAGGGTCTTCAATTATTTCGTAATTTTAGTCTTTCAGAGGCGGTTTTTGCCCGCCGCTATAGGTTATTATTTTTTTTCCCCTTCTGGGTCCTAAAACCAAATTTCTATTACAAATAGCCTGTAATAATTTTAGCTCCACTAAGACATTACCGCAAATGTATCTAGATAACATCACAAATGTCTCCAAACTAACATTATATTCTTATCACTACTCACAAATCATTGATGAAAGCTGAGACTGTAAGAGATATAAGGTAACCTTAAGTGACCCAGCAGTCAATTCTTGCGTGTCAACATAAATGAATATAGAAACACCTTAAGTGCTCTTTAGATTATCTAAAATATTGTATTAAAACAAAAAAGATTATCTAAAATATTGAATCACAAGAACGTAGCCAATCTCTTGAATAAGGAAAAGGTAATAATCACAATATAACTACAATAAGAGCCATACTACAAATTAACTTAGGTTTCTCAAAAAAATAAAAATAAAAATAAAAATAAAAACTTAAAGCCTGCATTAAACAAATGCTAAATATTACTCTATTGGAAAACAAATCCTTTTATCAATAAAATGTGGAAGTGTGTTCTAAGACCAAAGATGGAAAATGCAGTTAAAATATTTCCTCACTTAAATATCAGATATTTTCCCCATCAGTTATCTTTTTCCACCCACTGTAAGTAGAGATCAATATCACAAGAAACCTTTACTCATCTCAGCACCACCTATGAAGCATTTTAGTTTCTTCTCTTCTAGCCGACTTAAGCAATAACAAACACACACACACACACACACACAAACACACACAAACATATATATATATATATATATAAGGAAAATGTTACACACATAGATACATAGCATACATATTTGTGTGCGCATACACTTAGGAAATACAATGCACAAGAAGTATGTACACAAAGAAAAATTATATAATTATTCTATTCATCTGTATAAACTTTTTAGAAAACTACTACGAAGGTTTTATTCCTTGTGATGATTAATATGCAGTCAATACCATTTTCCCAAATTTTCCTTTTCTGTACATATTATTGGCTAGTTTCTAAATTTCTAGAGGTCTAACATTGTAGCACTATAATATACATACTCCCACTAGACATGGTTCCACAGGCACGAAGAAAATTCCACATAAGCCATGCAATTCAATTTTGCTCTCTTATTCTTCTTTAATTTTTTAAATGATTCATTAAATACGTGTAAAAGAGGCTTGAATTAAATTTTTTTTCCCCTCATATATTGAGTATATTTGCTTAAATCAAATCTTTTGTGAGCAGAGATCCCATATGCAGCCTGGTCTTGGCAAAGCCTCTAATTCTCAACAAGATATCTGAACTGAGTTACAACATTCGGTGCCTTGATGTAGTATAAGGTTGCTTCAGCACAAACTTTGGTAATCATCAATCTCCAAAAGTTCAAAGAATTTTTTTTGCTAAGCAATTCACCATTCTCATTCACTCATTCTGACCTTCCTAAAACTCTACCTGTACTTATTGTGGCTTGACCAAGTGATATGTCAATTAACTTCATAAAGAGGCAAAACCAGATACTAAAATTTCAATATCTACAAAGATATCTGACTAGAAATACAAACAATTGTTCATCGACAAAAATATGTGAGGGAAGTTCCCAAAAGGCACTTAAGTAAAGATAGTAATATACACATCAAATTTGAGTTTTCATATGAAGATACTGTTCCCCTGAATATTTAAATTATATAAACATGTACAAGTGTAGGTGCATCTTCAGCAATACTAATCCAGAAAAGAGAGAAAACTAACGCCTGATTTAGACACAATATAATATGTCATGATGAGTCCTAAAAATCATTAAGGTCGTCCATTAATATGGACAACCTTGCATCATTAGTAGACCAAAAAATGTAATCGTTCAAGCACATTCAACACATTAATGGCGACCGTTACTCATCGGTCTTAAACGCCCATCAATATGATGACTGTTACACATGGGTAATAATCACCTCCAATTATGTATAATAGCTATCCAAATCACCTATAAAAGGGACAGTCCGTCTCACTTGTGGAGGTACGTCAAAAACTATTACAAAACACTATCTAAATACAAAAGATATGAGTTGATATTAACTTAAGCATTGGAGGCTCCCCCACCGGGCACAACCCGGTGGTGTCTTCGATCTATCTCTCCTTTATTTTGCAGGTCCTACGAGATCGTCTAATACTTCGGATTGGATGAGTGACTCAACTGACGATTTTAGCATCATCATGTCACATCATCTATCTCACATCGATACAAACAGAGGAATTTTTCAGTTAACCCAATTAAAAAAACATGTCTCCTTGTTTCTCACATTGACAGAGAAACAACAGCTGTACTCAAAATAAATTTGGAATAGAAATATGAAAAAAAATACAAACAGTAGGTATAGAAATAGCTTAACATAAACAAACTAACGCATGAAAATAAAGAACCATTGGATTCATCCAATACCTTGGCTGCCAACTCCTTAAGAGCAGAGACCATAATGTCAAAAACTTGATCCTTGAAAGACGTATTGCGAATTAAAATTCTTGGACCAGTTACTGGAGTAAAAGGTACACAACATTGCAACTTTGGATAATATCTTGCCCCAAAATTGTAGTATGCATCGGCCCAAGAATGATCAAAAACAAATTCACCATAGGAATGGCTGCAAATGTAAATAAAACAATATTATCAGCAGGGACGAGATAAAGTTTAAGCATTTTACGGAATTGTAGAAGAAAGTACATGAAAACTTTCTGTGTGGACAACATAGCAGATGGTAAACCTTTTAAGATAGAGTGGAACAACACCTAAAATATTTTCACATTCATCCTTCACAATCATGTGGCGTGGCATCCATCCTGTTTCCTGAAAGAAAAATTAAGCTCATAATTGATTTAACACAAGAATTTTCATGTTCATTCACATCAACGCACGACCTCACCCTCTACCTTGCTCTTACAAGAGGAGCAAGTCCCATTTAAGCTAGAGCTCATTGGCCCTTATGATCCCAGACCCATTGATGTTTACTGGGAAAGTTACGATTTCTCATAAAGTTTCCAAGTGGGAAGGATTTGTTTTGAACATGAAATGTGTAGGTGTAGCACCATGGATTTGCTCAATCAGGGATCCACAAAGTGAGTGAGTTGAACAAAAGATTCATTTATGCTTACAGAAATTATAGACAGTGATTATTTAAGTCCAGAATTTTATGTATTATATTTGAGGTAGACAAGATTTCCACCAATAAATACTACAATATTCGTTAAGGAAGTAAATAAGGGAGCAATTCTTAATGAAAAGTGGAAATTCGAAGAAAGCAGAACTAATTACTTGGAGTAATTCTCATGGCAAAGCCTTTGTTATACTCTTTAGCAAAATAAAATATCAGAGGACATTCATTTTCTAGTGGTAGATAAGCTAAAAAGCGAGATACTAAAATGGCACCAGGAGAAATAGATAACATTACAAATTATAGAGGCCCGATATGAAGCAATGATTCCTAACCTTCACTACGCAGTTAGACTCCTCTAAGCTCGAAAGAAAACCATGTGTAAGAAATGGATTATATTTTTCAGGACCCATGGCATCCAAAGCGCACACATCCCAGTCGTTAGGTGAAACCTCTAAGATTGAAGAAACAACTGAAACTGATATCCTTTTAGATTTCACTTCATTTGCTGAAATGCCCTGAATTGAGAATCAGTACAATGCCATTAACTACAGCAACTAAAAACAACAAACAGATAAATATGCAATCAACAATCCAAACGGGGGGGGGGGGGGCCTCTAGCGTTGACCCTGTCAAAGTGAAGTCTCCAAGTGAAAAGTCCACTTCCTGTGGTGGTGCTGCAGACTTCTTAGATCCCCAAAATAGTGCACTAATTCTAGGCACCTGAACTGAAGTTCCTGTTATATGCCTACATTGTGCTTTTCCCTACAAAGTCAACACACCAAAAAAAAAAAAAAAAAATACTTTTTTTCAGTTCATCTATCAGTTTAAGCCCAATTTGTGAAAAGTAAACATTGAGTGAAACTTGAAACACATCTCAATCCTCTTGTTGTCATGGCCCTGATTGAACCACCAAGCAATAGTCAGAACAAAAGGATTAGTAGTAGAAAAGGATTAGTTTAATTTAATAGACCTTCCTCTTTAAAATATGAAATTCAATATTTATTTAATAGAGTTTAATTAGTAGTACACAACTTAAATGAATAAACAATATTCAATAGAGTTTATTTTTTTTTTTTTTTTTATGAAAAATAGAAAGAGATATATATTTTCTCCGTTGAAGTTAAAAATTATGATTATGCCTCTCATCATTAACATTCATCATGAAAAGAATTACTAGAAAATATCAAAGTCAAAATTATTTAAATTATCTGGCACTTGCATAAACACCCGTGAGTGAGAATTTTATATGAACTATAAGACCCTTTTTTTTTATAAAATACTTAAATTAACTATATATACAGCTTACAATTACATCACTTCTTTTTTACTAAGGGAATATGATGTCGCGGAAGCCTGAAGAGAAGCACACACGATGCTCTCTTGATGGAACAGAAACTAAACTATTAGTTTCTGGTAGTAAACCTCGAATCCACGAGGGGTTTCCCTGAATCCACAAGGAGGTAAAAACTGGAATCCACCAGAAGAAAATTTGACAAAAGTCTGTGTTTATTGATAATAGTCTAATTTGCCTCTGACGGCTACAAAACATATAAATACTAAGAAAAAACGTTTAAAACCCTAATTCGCGCTAATTAAGCGACTAGGGGACAAAATTACCGAATTTTACCAAAAATGGCAAAATTGAGTTAACTGCAGAATCATAAACTACTGACCTTAAGGGTCGTCCCAAAACAGACGGGACCTTATTCTGACTTTTAAACTAAAATCAAAAATGGCAAAATTGAGTTAACTGCAGAATCATAAACTACTGACCTTAAGGGTCGTCCCAAAACAGACGGGACCTTATTCTGACTTTTAAACTAAAAGTTATTAAGGAAAAACAAATATTATTATAAATAACAAAAACACTGTTATCGGGGCCTTAATGAAGGAATTCGCCTAAATTTTGGCGACGTTCATGGCATTTGCATGAATCTGGATCAGAACGTCGTTTCCCTTCAACCTGCCAAATTTCATGCAATTCCGACACTGTTACCTCGATGCCCCCTACTGGCACCCCCCTTTGATCTTGCGTTGTGACTTCCTGCGCCCCTGCTGTTCAAGGAAGGCATGTGCTGTCTGTTCTACATCAGAATACAACACAAACTTTAATCTTATAAGTATATATACATATTTACAGCCTCATAAACCTTTCATTACCAAAGAGAAATTACAGATGATGTAGAAAGACCATTGGGGAAAAATTATTATGATATGACTATACTTTAACAAACTTATATATAAAAATAAATAAATAATAAAAAATAAAAAAAAAAACCCAAATCCAAAAGCACAAAGAAGTAACTTTACAAAGGTCAACTTTCCCCCGGTACACTATTTAACACAATTTTGCATCCAAAACACAATCTTGAATATGAAAATTTCAATCATTTAGCTACACATTCCAGCCACAGTCACAAAATTCAAAACCCCAACCATCCAATTCCAATTCTTCTAATCTGAACTAGACAAAAAACGATCTCAGCTAAACAAACAGTAAAAAAATTAAAAATTAAAAAAAAATAAAAACTAAAAACCACACAAAAAATCTAGTCCATACCCTGTCTCACTTGATCAACTGACCCAACAAATTCTTTCATGTACAAGAAAATAAGATAAAAAAAAGTTGTCACATTCAAATTTCCAAGAGAGAAAGAGCAAACAAACAGTACCTGAAGTTTGCTACAGCTCTAGGACTTTAAGACCCTAACTGATATTATGATGTGAATTGACCATTGGGGAAAAATTATTCGATCAGACTTTGATGTAAAATGGTTGGATTATTTAACCCACAATATATAAAGGTGAATCAATTACCTTAAGCAGTACTTGATTATTTTGAACAGGTTGCTTGCTCAATAAAATCTCTAGCAAACCCATTCCCTGCTTTATGCATGATGCCAAATAAATTGGAGCTATCTGAAGACATAGGAGCATCAAACTTTATGAGGATTACTTGAGATGAGCACATACACTAGTTCAAATAAAAATAAAAATAAAAATAAAACAAACAAACAAAAAAACACCTAAGAAGAGATACTGATAGACATGTTGATTAATAGCCAACCATAAGTCAACTTTTGCAGTTGATACACACACATGCATGCAAAAATTTAAATGACATGATAACTTACAAGGTGCAATCTAGAATATGTTAGTGAGGATTACTTGATATAAGCATATAAGCATATTTGAAGACTATTAATTTTATCAAATAATTTAAATAATAGCGTCATTAGGCCAAATGAGGAATAAAAGCTTCCAATGGACAATTCGGTTGAATATAAAATTTGCTCAGTCATCAGGAAAACATAATTGGTTACCAATTCCTTTGGACAGTATCGTAAAAGTGATTCTCAAAATGATATATATTAAAATTTTGAAGGTTAAAATTGGTACACAATTTAAAAATTTTAAAGTTCAATAAACTAAGGATACCATAAAATTTAAATTGAAGCTATCACTATAAGAAGAGGTTTCAATTTACCAATTACTTTATTTATTAAAAAAAAAAACGTATATTTGATATTTACTTCATTATAGGTTTCAAAGGTAAATTTCAAAAAATAATTACATTTGATATTAGAACCATAAATCTAGACACAATTTCTTCTAGACACAATTTCTTCCATCCAAAACGTTTATTAGTTTTCAAAATAATTAATTATTCACTGATTAAACATAACTATAATTAAGCCAAAAAATAGAATAAACCGTTTACACTTTTAACCGCGAGAGTGAAAAAATAGGAACCACATAATTAACAGAACGAGAAAAACACAAACACAAAGAAAATCTCATATCTAAAATAAGAAAGAAGAAGAATAATCAATTATTTACTTCAAGATCTTGAGAACCATCTTTCAGGCAAAATTTGCTAAATAGACTGATTTTTAGAAGTTTTTTTGTGAGCAAAATGCGCTTGAAACTATATCATTAGTTAGACTGTTTCCAAAAAAAAAAAGTGGAAGTCGAGTTTAAGAAACTCGAGTTCTGTGCAAATGCAACTCGAGTTTCTTAAACTCGACTTCCACTTTTTTTTTTTCAGTTCAGTCACTGACAGGGTGCGGGCAAGAGAAAAATGGGTTGGAACTCGATTTTCTTAAACTCGATTTTCAAAAACAGTCCAACTAACAAATTAGTTTCACGCGTGTGCTGTTCACCCAAAAAATTCTTAAAATCAGTCCAACTAGCAAATTTTGCCCCATCTTTCATCATGGCAAGGAAGCAACTGTTGTCAATGGAGCATTTCAAACACAAGCACAAACCCAAACCTATAGCCAAATGAGCACAAGCAATATACATACCCAACTCTGAAAAGCCCAAATCAAAAAATACCTATGGATTCACAATCAACCAAAAACAAAAACCCCAATTTTTTTTGAACCCCAATCCCACAGCCAAACATCCATATCAAAGCACTAACCACAAGACCCAATAGGGAAAATAAATTGCAAATCAAAATCACATTGCAACCTAAACCCCAACAGTATATTCAATCACAAAAATATGAAATTCAAATCAATGATTTTCTTGTAATGTATTTATATGAAATTTCTACAATTAAAAAAAAAAAAAAAAAAAAAAAACCTCACCGATGGGTAAAGGAGGTTCCATAAAACCCACACTCTATATATTGAACTGAAAACCCAAAAACAAAAAATACAAAATAAAAATTACAAAGGGTAGAGGAGGTACTAGAAATTGGCGGTGGAGGAGACTAGCGGCGGAGGTGGACATGAGAGGAGGAAAGGGGAAGAGGAGTAGGGCGGCGGCAGTGGTGGATGGTGGCAGAGTGGCAAGGGTGAGGGAGAGAGTGAGAGGCGAGGATGAGGAGAAATCATAGGACCTGAGATCAAGCAGTGAATTTCATGGCAAAAAAATCGTTCTTCAAGAAAACAAATCCATGTCCAGTAGAAGAAATTTCCGACTCTAACCATCCTCAGGTTGGTATTTCTTAGTCTAGATCCCTACCTCTAGATTGGCAAAATATGGGTTCTTTAATTCTTTATAGGTCATGTATTTGTTTGGGGAAAAAATTTTCTTTGGTTTTTTCAATTCAATTAATAATAAAAATTTATGCCATGTAATTGATATTTGACATGTACATGCCATAAGGTTCTTTTCCTCTCGTTCTTCTTTCGATTTTCTTGGATTTTATGATGTGAGAAGATAATGTTGAATTGTGATTGAGTTAGTAAATAAGATTCAGGATGGAGGAATTTTTTGCATTTAAAGTTTGGGTTTTTTTTTTTTTAATTTATTTTTTTTATAAGAGTGCTTATGCATATTCATGTTTGTAAAAATGTCAAAAAGGGCTTTTGTTTATTTATTTAATATTTTTTTCCTCTATGCATAATGTTTCCTTTTCTTAGTTATTTAATAGGCCATTGTAATGTGTTTGATGTGTTTGGATTCGGTTGGCTTCTTGTCATGGCAATAGCTATGCTTTGCCATGCTTGGCCAAGCTTTGCATTTGAGCTTGAGGATAATGTCTTAATTCTTCTGAAAAAGAAAGAAAATCATGTCTAGTATTCTATGTTAATGATTTACTCGTGTTCTTAGTGTTTTTAGAGAAATAGTATTTATTGGTCCAAAGGTCTACACGTGGAAACTATCATGATGACTATTATGATCATCATCATCATAGTTTCCATATGTAAACCTTTGAAAATGATAATAAATAGTCAAAATAAGAACTTACGGAACCTTGGTATGAAAGTAGTAATAATTCTAGAGAATTACAACATCTTTCTTCCATAAAATTAAAAAAAAAAAAAAAAAAAAAAAAAAAAAAAAAGAAACAAGTTTTCCTAACTCCTAAAAGACGTAGTAATTCAGTAAAAAAGAAGAAGAAAAAATGATGTTTTAATTCATAAAAGCAGAGAACTTAAATAGTTTTCATTTTTGCAATAAATATTATATTAATGGGTGCAACAATGTTTGCACTGTAATTTTCATCTAGGACTTCAGAATATGAGGACAATTATGGAGAATGCAAAAGAACTCTTGAGGTTTATATCCATGAGATTTGCCTCTCATTAAATGGAAGTAATAGTTGCTCTGTTTGCCAATACAGTCAGGTGACTTCTACACTAAATTGGCATCATGAATACTGTTGATATCTATTGAAGCTGGAACTGAATTAAGTGAAAACGGCAAAACCAATTGTCAAGAACAAGGCAAAACGACACGCGTGAGGTTGAGAAAATAGAACAAGCTGAAGAACAAAACGGCAGTGTATGAATTAATGAAATCACGTGCATAGCATGTGAGTAACTTAAGTCCCAATTAGTTGTATAGGAAGTCCACTTGGCATGCATCTAATGGTGCAGTTGTATTTCCGTTAGATTAGGAAGTTTGTTAATTTTCTGTTTTAGTCTTAACTCCTCTGTTATGGTATATATAGAAACAGGGGCTCATGTAATTACTCACTTTTTACATTTTCTAAAATTGATGAATGAGAATTTCTTTTCTCTCAAAAGCTCTCTCTTCTAATTTCCAGAAACTTCTTTCTTAATAATATCAAAGACTAAAGTTCAAGTTATATAAAATACAATTCTTCAATGGGCTTAAGAAATTTGTTGGTTTCTGAAGGGTACACTAGTTGGTTCACACAAGGGAAGTTGCCGTTTATACAATACATCTAGTGCTAGTTTAGAAAGCTCTCTATGTGTGCATGGTTGGTTTAGTCAAGTTTTTTGTGCACTAACTGTTAATAACTTCTTTATCTGTTCATACTTTTAGAGAATATGTTGCAACAAAAAAGCCAAATCAATCTGCAGAACAAGAAGAAGAAATCTCATCACAAGAAAATCTCTGGTTTCCAGGTAATCTGGTGGCTTTACCATCTTGTACTTTTTATGAGATTATTATAAATTCAACTACAATTAACTTGCCGATTTCTTTCTATTTTACTCTCTCCTTGTTCAGCTGATTTTCACTTGTAAAGATGGTTANCATCTTACCTCAGTCAGCTTGACTTAACACGAACCTCAATAATGTCATTTTCCTCCATACCCAGGCCATCAGGGGTTGCAGCTGGATTGATTTTATCCCCATCAAAAGAAAATACTAAGTTCTGTATGTCAAGCTTAACTTTATCCGCATACATTTTGAAGAGCCTCTCAAACTTGTCATCCTATGAGATTAGAAGAGCTTGACTTACATAATCGTAATTGAATTCATTAACACTAATACATGAAACAAATATCCAAAAAAGGTATGGAAAAATAACATATAAAAAATAAAAGAAACACACATGTTCTCTTACAAATATTGAGAATGAATGTAGGAAAATTTCAGCAACATTAGCATTTGCTTCTTAAAAAGAAAAATATTAATAAATAAAACGACAACAAGCAAGCCTTAGTCCCAAGGAGCTGGCTATGGATCCTCAAAAGATCAGTCAAGGTTGCCTACATGTATTTTTTTCCATCATTCTATTATATTTGAAGTCATATACTTTGTTACTTTCTTCATTGAGATGTCCATTTTACTATTTTTATTAGTGTTATTTTTGCATTCCTCTACCTTTTTTCCTTCCCTCGACTTGAAATTGAATCTATTCACTCATTCTCACTAGAAAAGGGTCATAGGAAATGCCATAGGAAGAGGGTAATAGCTTAAATTAAACCAACAGATAAAAGATCGGATAAGCTTCACATCATAAATGATCATAAACCCAGTTAATGATATTCTCTTCAATCCTACCTCAGCATATTATTGAGGTTCACAAAGAAGCTCATGCCCTAGACTGATTCCAACCCTACTATTCAACACTCCATACCCAGCAGTTAATATTGCAAAGCCATGAACAGTACAGTACATTCGCCTTAATTAAATTGAAAAATCCAAAAATTTTCCAATCAGAAACTAATTATAAGAATTCTGCAACAATTCATGAAAATAGCAGAAAACATAAGTGGATAGAAGACAGCTGAACCTTCATTTCAATACTCCTTCTCGATAATTACTAGGCAATAGTGTTTAAGAAGAAAAAGGGAGCATATAATTCAACCAGGTAAAAACGTCTGAAATCCCTGAAATAAGATATACCGTGTATATGCGAAATTGCTTAGTCCCATCCTTGCCCTGAATAGAAATAACTATCTTAACTCGCTCACAAGTAGGCTTTGATGGTTGGTCAGCAACAGCCTCCAGAGAAGACTGCATTGAACTACCAAGTTGTAATTTTACAGACTCCTCAACAGCTCGCAAAACATCTTCAGCAGATTGTGCAAATGATTCAAGCTCCTTCTTTTTCAATCTATATATGCGGATAAAAATTTGATTGTCAAAAATGGGAAGGCTAAAGTGTAAATAAAACAAGAAAAAAAATTGTTCATGATTAAATGGTCTATAAATTAGTAAAATTGTGAACAGATAAATAATAAATACAAGGTTGACTGACTAACAGTCACAATTTAAATGCCTACAATGGGATGCATAAGCATAGCTATCAATTCTATGAATCATGACACCATCTCAACAGGAATTGCAAATTACATGTAGTAGTAACAACTCACAACGTGTAAGTCTAAATGCCAAAAAAAAAAAAACATGTGCAAGGAATTAAATTGATGAAAACTAAATTTGGGTATTACTAATTTGGACATTTCCTATATATTAAGGGTTACACCATTGAATCAAAACGTAATAACCTTGGTCTTACAAAATAATAGATATCACAACTTAAATTAATTTGGGCAAATTCATAAACACATGACACAAGTCCTGCAATTTATAACTGCACTTGTCATCCAGTCAATAAGAATGCAACTAGAAATCACTGAAATTTATCAACTGCCTATTCGCGAAGCAAAATTTTGTTAGGCAAAAAAATATATCTACTTATGCGCGCATACCTCAACTCCTTTAATGTAGAATCCTCCACCACCGTCCTCTGAGCATTCCTGGAAACCTTGGGTGGAGGAGAAAGCCAATCCAACTCCTCATTTTTTCCAGAATCCGCAATTTGTATCACATTGGCGTTTTCCTCCAAATCCTCAATAACCTAACCCCCAAAACAACACCACCACCATTCATCACATAAACTACGCCATAACACACTCTCACTAATCAAATTCAAATTTCACACAAACCACACACACATTCGCGAATAGAAAAATCTTACAACAGGTTTAGCAATCCTCCTCCGTTTAGGAGACAAAGCTGGGGATGCAGTATCATCATCATCATCATCATCATCATCTACAGGAGCAACAAAACAACACACAACAAAAAGCTAGAAAACTCGTTTGAAAATAGAGAATTTAAACTTCAAATATCACGGTTCGATTTGCTTCAATTTAATCCTCCTGAACAGTATAGAAAAATATAAAGAATTTCAATGTCCTGGTAAAAAATCCTAAAATTTTCTCAGCAACCAAACAGAGGGTGAGAGTTAAGAGTGATAAAATACCGTCGAGGGACACGAAATTGAGAGGCTGAACTCGAGAGTAATCGAACAACGGCTCGAAATCTTCAGTGGAATCCGCCTGAAACCAAAAATAAATAAAAATCAAATCAGAGAGAGAGAGAGAGAGAGAGAGAGAAACCCTTGAAATGCGAGAGATTAGAATTCAAAGCGACTCGAAGAAGAGAAAAGCGAAGCTCAAAATTCAGAGATAAAAGTGTGAGAGAGAAACCCTAAAAAAAGCGAGAGATCATAATTGAAAGAGAGAGACGCCTACCATTTTTTTTGTTTGTTTTGTCAGAAAAATTTAGGAGAAGCTGTGAGTGTGCGCCCGCGAAACACGAAGATTTTGGAAACGAAAAGATTTTGAAAGTGCGATTTTTGAATGAGGAGAGACAGAGAGTTGGTTTTATTAATGTTTTAGAAGAAGAATAAATAATGATAACAATGAACAATGAAGAGTCGTGGGTTTGGTTTCGCGGGTCTGTCACTATCTCTTCGGTTTCTTTGTATTTTGCAATTTGGGCCCGCCAGATCGAATGTAATATGAGTGAGTTTGGGCTTACTTGAGGTCAAATCCAGTCAAGAATTCATAGTATTTTGAATTTAATACAATCTAACTTTAAAAAGAAAAAAAAAAAGAAAAAAAAAAGAAAAGAAAGAAAAAGAAGGCAAAAGAAAAATATTGTGTATTCTCTCAATTTGGGTCAATTTTGATTTTCTTTCACCAACATCGAAAATTGGATGTTGAGAAAAAAAATATTGATATTTTAAAACTTTAAGTGACAACAATGTTTTTTTTTTTTAATTAACTAGTTAATTGGGTAGTTGTGGTGGTGCCAAGTGCTAACAAATTAATGTTAAATGTTAAATTTGGGATGGATAAAGATAACAATAGAAAAATAACATGTGTTCACCTATTAAACTACACTTAAGTGATTGTATATAATTATTTTAAGCGAGTCTGTGGCATAGACACATGCCATTTCAATTAAGTTTGTAGCCAAATTCTTCCTCTTTTTAGTGGGAGGTTTGTGAAAAAATTAAATAGTTTTTGTCTCTACCTCTCTTTAACGGTTGTTGAATCTACTTGTTTTGGAAAATTTTGAACATCACATGCCAATTATGAATTACCACCATGCATGTATATACATTTTCTTTTATTATTTTTGTTTGCTTGTACTTTTCCCCACATAAGTACATATATTCTTATTTGTCAAAAAAAAGTACATATATTCTTTTTAATTTCAGCACAATCAAACTATATGTGATATATTCTCCCAAAAAAAAAAAAACTATATGTGATATGGAAATGATGAAACATCTAGAAATTTAGTTTGTTAACATTATATTGTGTGTCTAAAGAAATAGTTATTTTGTTTCATCTATTTATGTTAATATTAACTAGATACTAATCCAGATTTTCAAAACCTTTTTCATATTGGTTTATGCTTTTGCCCACTCTAGTTCAAATTTCGGTTCAGTTCTTACTTGGACCTTCCTTTTTTCAGCTCTTTAACAATTCAGTTTTTTAAGTGCCCGTTTGTTTTCACTTTTTCAGCCCAAAAAGCCCGTTTTGAAAAAAGCCAATGTCCAAAGCCCGTTTGGCTGAGACCAAAACGCAACTTTTTGGAAAAAGTTGCATTTTGGTTTTGTGAAGAAAACGCGCAGGATGGGAAATGAGCTCAGAGCTCCATTTTGGAAAAAGCCTCGTATGCGTTTGAAATCTATCCGTTGGACTCACAAGGCAATTACCAAATTACCCTTTCACACCATTTCTCATTCCACTCATCTCTCTGCTTTGCCATTCGCCCTCTCAATAACAAATTTCCAAATCCAAGCACAACAAAATCTATAACAAATTCCCAAATCAGCTAAGGAAAAAAAAAAAAAATCAATCCCTTGCAAATTAGGATTCCTCAAAATGCAAAACAAAAAAACATCAGAATATAGCAAAATCTTTCAAATGGAGTTTGTACCCATCTTGCAGTGGATGGATTATGGAGGTTTGGAGAAAAAGTTGAAGAGTTCTCGATTTGAATCATCCCTTTTGTGAGTTGTTGAATTTAGAGAAAAGAAAAGATTCAAGAAGATCAGGGTGAAGAAGTGCATGGGTGTTATAGATGAAGTGCTAAGAGAAAATGGAGAAAGGAAAAAAAAAAAAGAGGAAGAAGGAGAGCTCTGGAACGTTTTGGAGTTTGGAGGAATCGCTGGGTAAAAAAGGAGGAAAGAAAGATAAAAAAAAAGGAGGAAAGAAGGGTACGTGTGTGAGGAGAAAAAAGAGGGGAAAAAAAGGAAAAAAGAAAAGAAAAAATGCTATGCGTGGAGGATAAAAGAAGAGGGAAAAAAAGAAGGAAAAAAGAAGAAGGAAATGTTATTACAATATTTTCACAATAAATTTTAAGGGATAGGTTATTATTAGCTAATATTAGTGAGAAAAAATAATATTTTTAGAAAGAGAAAAAAATAATTTTAATAGCACGTTAAAATTGAAATTAGTATCAATTTTATCACAATATTTTCACAATACTTTCACAATAAATCTTAAGCAGTAGGTTATTATTAGCTAATATTGGTGAGAAAAAAAAATTTAGAAAGAGAAAAAAATAATTTTAATAGTACGTTAAATTAAAATCAGTATCAATTTTTATCACAATATTTTCATAATACTTTCACAATAAATCTTAAGTAGTAGGTTATTATTAGCTAATATTGGTGAGAAAAAAATAATTTTTTTAGAAGGAGAAAAATTGATTTAAGTATGATGAAGTAGTTGATTTAAGTATGAAACAAACTCCTTTATATTTATATTGTCATTTTTGGTAATTTACCACTCAAATCACCACTTTTATAAATGCCAGCCAAACATTCAGTTTTTTTTTTAAAAACACTTTTTAAGTTTTAACAATTTTTACCAAATACTCAGCTTTTTAAAAAAATCACTTTTTCATTATGCACTTTTTGAAAACTCCACTTTTTGGAAAAAGCCCACTTTCAAAAAGCTGAACCAAACTCATCCTAAATCATGAAAATGAGTTTCACATAAAATATTGTGAAATTTAAAAAACTTTAGGTGATTATTGATCATGATCAATGATTGTGTCTCTTATCTAAATTCTTCCTTTGCATCCAATCTCCAAATATAAAAATTAAAAAAAAAAAAAAAATCCCAATTGTTTCGATTCTACCCCATCATAGATGGGCATGAGTTACTGTATAACAAAATTGTTACTAAAAAACATGTATTATGTAAGAATGTAATGATGATTTAACAATGAGCCCTTCTTGGATCAAAGCAAAAATCAAAACACCCCCTACTTTATATATCACGTACCTTACACATGGGTTTTTTTTTTTTTTTTTTTCAAATGTTTAAAACTGTAGGTTTTGGTCGGCCTAGATGCATTAAGGGGTGTCATGAAATTGATGTGAACTTAGCTTTATTGTTTAATATTTATGAGTCTATCTAGTTTGATATGCATTCTTACATTACATAAATATTGTTTCTCAAAAAAAAAAAAAAAAAATTCATTACTAGCTTTTTCTATTCTTCTTGTTTGTTTAAACAAAAATTGGCTCAATAGTATCGCTGCCTTTTCTTATTAGGAATCAGTTTTCAAACCCCCTTCCTTCATTATTATAATTATCGTATTATTAATTTAAAAAAAAAATAAAGTGAAGATAGGTTATGTCCATTAATATCCACTTGCATAAAAAAATCATACAAAGTATACTTGAATGAAACACCAGTAAATGACCACAGTTTCATCCAAGCTCAAACGACCTGTACAAAATATTAACCAAGCTAAACAGTTATATGATTCTATCAATCGATTTAGGAAAGTTGAGTCTATTTTATTATCCTAAGATTATTTTGATATATTTAATTGGACATTTATAAATAGACCTTATGTAGATCAGAAGTCTAAGGGTATTTTATTCGATTTCAGAACTTGTTTGGGCAGTATTTTAATCGATTTCATCAGCTATGATATGAGACAACATTTAAATTCAAGCTTAAAAAGTTTTTTTAATTAATTGACAACAATATTACATTTACTTTATCTTAGTTGACATAATTACATATACCATTTATTTCTATTTTCTAAAACATAATTTCGAAAGTCCCATAATCAAATTGTAGGTATTAATATATATAGAATTTTGGTACAAATAACCATGGTATCACTAAAGGGTTTGAGAATGGATGTAGCATATTAAACATGTCACTAGTGACATGGCCGAAATTCCTTAACCAGGAAAGTGAGATAACAAGATAAATTAAGCAACTAGGGAGGTTGCACCGTACACTTCAAATTATTCCTAGCAATGTGGAAAGAAAGGCCATACATTTCATAACTGTCGAAGTCTCAAATATAAATAAATTTGCGTATGGAAGAAAATGACACACTTACTCATATTATTACTCTTGTAATATTTAGAATAGGGGCTAGTAATGCATCAACGTTATTTACATACACCTCAAGAAATTTGGCTATTTTGAATGTTGAAACATTTAAAAAAAGTGCTTAAAACTGTTGAACAAAATATTTTTGACGGGTGAAATGACCGTCGCGAACCATCATTAAAAACGATGCCGAGAATATTTTTTTGCAATCTATATAACTGTTGAAAAAAGTGCTACACCTTTATAAACAGTTACTAAACTTAGAAATATTATTAAAATCCGTTGAAACATATACACATAAATATAGATTAAAGTATGCTTATTACTTTTATTTACAAGCACTCAATTGTAGGTAGAGGTTGTATTGAGATAAGTTTCAACGGTTTGTAACCGTTGAAATAAGTATTTGCTTTTAAAAAAAATAATAAATAAATTTGGATGCGCTCTTTTACATTAGTCAAATTTAAATAACCTGATTCAAAATATAAACATAAACACAATTAAGCAGTTCCAAATTGATTATCACGTTCCACTATATATATCACCTTTGATTTTTTTTTTAATTAAAAAAAATTAGTTTTCCAACACTAACAACCCATTTGGTAACGTTGTTCTAGTAATATTGTTTGTATTTTTTAAAAATACATGTGGATGAAAAAATATGTAGAAATACATGTAATGTTATTTAAAAATTGAAAATTGTTACTCAAAATCTCATACCAGGCCCCTAAATAGCTTAGAATAAGCATTTACATCTTCTGTATTCTAGCCTTTCACCAGAGTCAAGCAGTAGATAGTTAGATGTTGCTTCTCTTTGAGAGTTTCTAAGGAGTCCGGCCAAATATTTCCACAGGTATTC
Organism: Quercus suber; assembly: GCF_002906115.3. Classification (NCBI taxonomy): domain Eukaryota; kingdom Viridiplantae; phylum Streptophyta; class Magnoliopsida; order Fagales; family Fagaceae; genus Quercus; species Quercus suber. The sequence continues at coordinate 482,964 of NW_027069523.1, read as the reverse complement.
AAATGATGATGCCAGTCATTTAAGTTATATCGAGTTAAAAGATCAAGAAAAGGAAAACAAGGTGGCCATGAGATATTTAGACATGGCAAAATGGGTTAGAATTTTCTGACCCGACTCGAAAAATACCCGAACTGAACCCGATTTTTTTGACCGGAAGCAAAAACGGGTTGACCTGTGACCCGACCCGTGTTTTTGGCGGGTCAACCCGACCCGACCAGCGACCCGAACCAAACCATTTTTTTAAAACTTTTTTTTTTTTGGGTAAAAAAATAGTAAAACTAAGACAATATTGGTTTAATTGTTTATTGTAAACTTTAAGGAAACAATTGATACATTTACATAACTATATGCAAATTAATTGAAAGATTAATGGTTGAATATTCTGTAATTAGTAAATATTTTTAGACATCAAATAGCAAAGTACATGCCAAGATAATCTAGTTACAATAGAGTTAAAAATATAGATTTAAAATTATAGACATGTAAGAAATATTCACAAGTGTGAAAATAGTGAAGCTAAAGTATCAAATTAGCATAAATTATGAATACTTAGACATATTTTTTAATAATTTATGTCTAAAATAAACGGTTTTTCAAAATAAATTATGATATTTCTTAGAGTGTGTGTTGCTTAACAATAATATGATATTCATAAAAGAGATCATGTATAAATAAGTAAGCAATCAAATTTTAAAGTATATCTCAAATTGAAATAGAGTGTCAACCACAACTGATAATAGATTATAAAATTAATTTTCAAGATTGTAAATTTCCTATATATTTTTATTCTTTATCAAATGAGTTATCCAATAAATCATTTGTAATTTTGTTTTATATTTGGAATGTTGATATTGTGTAGAAATAAAACTTGTGTATTTGTTTTACTTATCTTTGTGTTATTTTGTTTTAGATAGTAATGTTAGGATTTGTATAATTTTAAAATTGTTGAATAAGTGTTAATAAGTTTAACTGAGTTCATTCTTGATATAAGTGGTGAATTCAAAATAATGCATTTTACATTAAGTAATTTGTTGTATAACTTTCCAAATGACAGATACATGTTGTTTTCTATATATATAAATAAATAAATAAAAAAATCATGTGAAAAATACGGGTCAACCCGACCCGACACGCAACCCGATTGACCCAAACCTGATTTTGACCCACTTAAAATGACCCGTTTTGACCCGTGACCCGTTTGACCCGCAACCTGTTTGACTCAACCCGACCCGCCTGTTTTGCCATGTCTAGAGATATTGTGTTACTTCATAACATGCATAGAAATTTGGGACCAATTATCAGATGATTCAAGGGTCACAAAGATCAACATCTTTAAATAATAAAGAGCTAAGAGCCATACGATAGTCATTTGAATGAACCTGAAAAATAAATTATAAAAAACTTATGATATTCAGTATTTTGAATCGACTATTGTGTTGCTATCAAATTTATAACTGATATCTACATCAAGACATAAACAAAAGCGGTGAAGAAATTCAACTAAAAATTATGTAGACTCAGCAACCACCAAAAAAGAAAAAAAAGACCATGTAGAACCAATTTTGTTTTGAGAAACAATTGTTTGAAATTGGTTCTAAATGAAACAAGAACTCAATTCAAATGAGGCAGCCAACAAACATATACTCACGGCAATACTTAAGAAAGGACAATCACTGGACTAGGTCTCCTAAGCTTTGAAAGTCACAAAAAATGTGATCAAAACAGGAAACAAGAAATGAACTTGTCCACATATCAAAGTGCACATAGAACTGACGAACATAAGATAAATATACGAATTTTAAAATAATGCATGAAGTATTCTATCAAAATTATGCAACTGCAGTACTTTCTGCAGTAAAAAGCATATATATGTGTGTGTGTTTAAATTGTACCATACCTTTGTTGGGGACTGATTGAAATATAACCCTTTCATTTGCAATTTTTCAAACATAAATCCAAAAGGAGGTTTGTCTTTTCCATTCCCATGAATTAAAAACTTTGTTTCTTTCATAAAAAGTTCAGCGGAACCAAGCTGTAATACAAATATCTTATATTAGAGCAATGGTGCCTACCAGGACCACCAAGGTGCAAGGTTCTATAGATAATCAATTAGTGGCTTTGAATACTTTGCCAATGTGGCAACACAATTTGTTCAGTGAGATCAATACCAGAACTCAATATGAGTAAGGTGCAAGATTCTAAATTTTACAAGAGTTAATGATATGATTCGTGTACATTCCCCTGCTATCATGATCATAATGGAAACCAAAGTTTGTGGTGACAGAGCTAAAAGGATTGTTGATAGGATCCATATGGATGAGGCGATCATTGCTAACTCGATTGGTTTATCGGGTGGTCTGTGGTTATTGTGGGACTCTAATCAGGTGGAGGTGGTTGAGCTATCTTCGACTGAACAAGAGATTCATGTTAGTGTTTCATCCCCTAGCAAGCCCCACTGGCTTTTATCAGCAGTTTATGGCAGCCCCAGATTTGCTGAAAGATGTCTCTTATGGGATAATCTCAACTCTGTTGCTGAATCTCATTCCATGCCTTGGGTCATCGCGGGTGATTTTAATGAGGTTCTAATGGGGGATGATAAATTTGGTGGGAGACCAGTTAACTTGAGCAGAGCCCTGCGGTTCCAAGAATGTTTGGATAATTGTAGGATGATTGATATTGGATTTTCAGGGCCTAGATACACTTGGTCTAATCGTAGGCCTTTGTCTCGGCTAATCCAAGAAAGGATAGACAGGGTATTTGTCAATGCCGAGTGGAATTCTCTTTACCCTGAAGTAGCGGTGTTTCATCTTGAAAAGATTCAATCAGATCATTGCCCGGTCAAGCTGTGTATGGATAATAACCAGAATATCCTTTTTCCTAGGCCATTTAGGTTTCAACCCATGTGGCTCTCCCACCCTTCTTTCCCGGGAGTAGTAAGAGATGCTTGGTCAAGTCAAGCTTCTCTGATGCAAGCTCAATCTTTTTTCACTGTTAAGGCCAACGCATGGAACAAGGCTGAATTTGGGAATCTGTTTCACAGGAAGAGGAGATTAATGGCTAGGTTGAAAGGAATCCAAGAAAATATTTCCATTCGGCCTAATAATTTCTTGGTGGAGTTAGAAAGGAAGTTGCAGTTTGAATATGTAGAAGTGATAAAGTTAGAGGAAGAGTTTTGGGCAATGAAGGCCTGAATCCTTTGGCTTATTGAAGGCGATCGAAACACTGCTTTTTACCATACTTCAGCATTGGTTCGCAGAAGAAGAAATCGTATTTTATGCATGAAGGATAGAGTTGGGAATTGGCTGCATGGAGATAGGGAAATTGCTGACTTCATTAGAAACGGTTTTATGGACCTTTTCACTTCAGACCATTGCTCGGCTGCTTTAGCAGATTGGAATCCTCCATTTTGGCACTCATATTTAAATGAGGAAGAAGCGACTTCTCTTGGCATTCTAGGGACTGATGAGGAGATCTCAGTTGCTCTATGGGGGCTAAAGCCCTTTAAGGCCCCTGGGCTGGATGGCCTCCACGCGGGTTTTTTCCAACGGTTCTGGTTGGTTGTTGGGGAAACTGTGAAAAAGGAGGTGAAAGCTATTTTTAACTCTGGGAAAGTTCCGGAATACCTAAACAAAACTCTCATTATGCTTATTCCGAAATGCAAGAGTCCGGAAACTCTGAAAAACTACCGCCCAATCAGTTTGTGTAACACGGTGTATAAAGTGGTGACAAAGATAATTGTTGGTCGCATCCGGCCTTTGCTGTCTAGACTTATCTCACCCTTCCAATCAGCCTTTGTGCCAGGAAGAAAAGGTCTAGATAATGCAATTATTGTTCAGGAGATGATTCATTCTATGGCCAAAAAGAAAGGAAGAGGGGGGGGGGGGTTTATGGCAATTAAATTGGATCTGGAAAAGGCTTACGACCGACTTGAGTGGAGTTTCATTATAGATACACTTAAGCTTTTCAGAGTACCTACTGCCTTGATATCTCTAATCATGAGTTGCATTTCCTCCTCTTCTATCTCTATCTTGTTCAATGGGGGTGCTTTGGAGACTTTTAACCCTTCTCGAGGAATTCGTCAAGGAGAACCTCTCTTGCCTTATATTTTCATCCTTTGCATGGAGGTTTTGGGAACTCTTATTGAGGATAAATGCCATGAGAAGCTTTGGAACCCGGTAAAAGCATCTCAGGGAGGTCCCGCCTTATCGCACTTATTTTTTGCGGATGACCTTATGCTTTTTTGCTAAGGCTAATCGGAAAAATTGCGTTGCAATAAGAGAGGTTATTGACTCTTTTTGTACCTTATCAGGGCAAAAAATTAGCGAGGAGAAATCTTGGGTCTATTTTTCACCAAATGTAGATCAGAACATGAGGAAAGAGTTATGTGAAGTGTTGGGATTCCGTTCCACCCCCTCCTTTGGAAAGTACTTGGGTTTCCCCATTAAACATAAGAGTACCCCTCAAGACTTCAGATTTCTTATTGATCGCATTCAGAGCAAACTAGCTGGTTGGAAGGCAAACTTGCTATCTTTTGTGGGCAGAATTGTTTTGACCCAGACAGTGACCTCTACCATTCCTAACTACATGATGCAATGTGTGCCCCTTCCCTCTAAAATACTTGAAGGTGTGGACAGATTGAATAGAAACTTTATGTGGGGCTCATCGGATAGGAAGAAAAAGCTTCACCTTATAAGATGGAAGAAAGTCACGAGAGAGAAGGAGGCAGGAGGCCTAGGTATCCAAGCGGCTAAACCAAAGAATGCTGCATTGTTGGCTAAGCTGAATTGGAGGTTCAGAACTGAAAAATCATCATTATGGGTTCGTGTTCTAACCCATAAATACCAGGGGCTGAGAAGGAGACCCACCAATCTTCTCACACCCACTTCCTGCTCTTCCACCTGGTCTAGTATCAAAAAGGGAGAAATCATTGTCAGCAAGGGTGCTAAATGGGTTGCTGGGAAAGACAGTAACCTCTTGCTATGGTGTGACAAATGGCTGAGCGCGGGTACCCTTAGAAGTCGCATCTGTGGTCCTCTGAACAGAGGTGAGGAAGAAGTAAGATTGAAGGATATAGCTAGTTTCCATGGCTGGAACTGGGATAAGTTCTCCTTTTCTTTTCCTAAAGATATTCTTTTGGAAATGAAAGCCACTCCTATTCCCTATTCTAAGTCTAGAGAGGATAGACTATCATGGAGCTTATCCCCCAGCGGTGAATTCCAACTTAAGGATGCATATCGGTTAGCCAATGCTAATGAAAATTATCCAATAAATTATTCCTTCAATGGAGTGTGGGTGTGGAAAGTTCCAAGTCTTCCTAAAATCAAGTGCTTCCTTTGGCAATGTTGCCATAAAAGCATTCCTGTGCACTGCCTTCTCACTGAAAGAGGTATGAATATCTCTCCATTGTGCCCCCTGTGTAATTCAGCCCCTGAGACGATTAGCCATGCTCTTAGGGACTGCCCAAAGGTACGGATTTTCTAGAATTCTTTCTCTCCCCCATGTTTTGTTGCTAGTTTCTATGGCACACAATTTCTGGATTGGTTGAGGCTAAACTGTAAATCTAAGCAGCAATGTGGTGTTTCTGAGATTGATTGGGCCATTGTGTTCCCCATAGCTGTATGGAGTCTCTGGTTGCATCGGAACAGTGTTGTTTTTGGGAAACCAAACATTTGCAAAGACTTAAAGGCTGAGACATTAGCCAAGGCAACCGAGATGGCCTACCTGGGCATCACCGAGAAGTACAACCAAACAAAGAAAAAGATTCAGGTAAGGTGGCTGCCTCCACCCCTCAATTGGTTTAAGTTAAATTCTGATGGTTCGTCCATGGGTAACCCTGGCTTGGCTGGAGGAGGTGGATTGATTCGAAATGAAGATGGCGAATGGGTGAAAGGTTACGCAAGAGCTATAGGTAGTGCCACTAGTGTTGCAGCTGAACTATAGGCATTAAGAGATGGAATTCGCTTATGTATCTCCCTTAAAATCCCAGCAGTGGTTTTTGAGCTTGATGCAAAGTTGGTAGTTGATCTTTTGAAGAAAGACTTGGAGAAAGCAAATGGCATTGATGTTCTGGTTGCTGACTGCAGAGAAGGGCTTAAACAAATCCCTTTGGTGCGAATCCAACATTGCTATAGGGAGGCAAATAAGTGTGCCGATGCACTAGTGCGAAGGGGAGCTATTATGGATCAGGATTTTACTATTTTTATGGATCCCTCATTTGATGTTGTATTTTTGCTTAATTTAGATTCTGTTGGAACAATGTATGATCGGTTTATTGCCTCTGTTTCAGAGGTCTTCTAGTTGTTAATGCATTATCCTCTTTACCAAAAAAAAAAAAAAAAAATTTACAAGAGTAACAATATGAGTAAGTTTGTCATTTTCTTCATAATGCAAATCTATTTATATTTGAGACTTTGATGGTTATGAAATGTACATGTGTGGCTTTTCTTTCCACAATGCGAGGAATAATTTGAAGTGTACAATGTAACTTCTTAAATTGCTTTATCTTGTTATTTCATTTTCCTGCTTAGGGAATTTCGGCCATGTCACTAGTCACATGTGTAGACCATGTACTAGTCCTCCTATTCTACACACATCAAGTAATTACTGAAAAGAATCACTTGGAGGTGACCCCAAGACACTATCTAAAAAAATGAAAAGATTTAAAACCACAGGAAAAATAAAATGAGAGAGAGAGAGAAATATGTTCTCCATTATCATTAAAGCCATAAGAAGGCAATTGTTTTCAAACTACAGTTTTTTGCAGTATTAAAGGGATTGGAGCATTGCTTGTGAAAAAAAAAAAAAAAAAAAAAAAGAAGCTAATCTTCCTTCTAAATTGTTTTCAAACTACAGTTTTTTGCAGTATTAAAGGGATTGGAGCATTGCTTGTGAAAAAAAAAAAAAAAAAAAAAAAGAAGCTAATCTTCCTTCTAGATGTTTGCATGAGGAACCAATATTTTCAACTTCAAACCTGATTGACAGTTTTGACAACTATCAAGTTAAACCATCAGCCTTCCAAATTAAAGAGTACTGACTTTAGGGACAAACCTCATTGTATAGTAAAGTTTGCAAAAGAAGGGATTCAATGGAGAGACCAAATAAGATTACATAGTTCTAATGTATAGCAGGAAGTAACACCAGGGAAGGCTGGGAGGTATGGTAGTTTAGAAGAATTAACCATTATGATTCAGCAAAATAATAATAATAATAATAAAATAAGTAAATAAATCATGAATGAAGAACAATGATTACAAAAATAATAAGAAAGGCACAACAAGAAACAAAGGAAAGTTTGAAAAGAAAATTGAAAATATTGATCAATGCTATGAGAATAGATACAGTAGTCTAAGATTATAACCATATACAGTCTTACCTCCAATTTTTTAGAGAGGTTGCCTCCTGGACTCGAACCCAATCTATTACTACGATGGAAGACACTTGCCAATAAATAATAATTTTATTCAAAAAAAGGAGAGATATCAAATCTACAATGCATGCATTTGAATCACTCCTAAAGATTTATAGGGTAGGGTTCAGAAATCTATTAAATCAAGATTAGGCGATGAATATTACCCAGATCATGGCCTCGAAAGTCAGAAAGGGAAAGAAAAAAAAAAGATTTTGTACTTAGAGCACCCATAGCAGATGTGGGATATGTGCCAAATGCTAAATATTTGGCACATATCCCACACCAAACACCAAAAACTCCTTTTATCAGATGTGTCAAATCTCAAAAATTTTGTCACATGTGAATAGTACTGTTGCAAATTTGCAACGGTACGGACGAAGAATGGTATAATTTTTATTGTTTTTTTTTTAAATTTTGTTTTCTCTCTCCTCTCTCTTTAGTTTATTCTTTTCTCTTCTCTCTCACCTCTGTTCTTTCTCACCGGTTCCCTCTCATCGATTCCTTCTCTCTTATAAATTGTTGATCTTGATTCGTCATCGTCGATCCATCATCGCCGATCTCTCACCGGTTGCATTTTGCATCGTCATTGCCAATCTCTCCGGGCATCGTCATCGTCATCGCTGATTGGAATCGACGTGGGCATCGACGTTGAGGTGAGATCCGAATCGATGTTGAGGTGAGATCGGAGTGTTCGTCACGATCATGGGCATTGACGTTAAGGTGAGGTGAGATCTTGATCGTGGGTTGCCGGTGCAAGTGGATTCATGGCTTTGGGTTGGCGGTGCTAGTAGTTTCATGGGTTTGGGTTGCCTGGGTTTTGGTTGTGTTTTCTGGGTTTGAGTTGCTATGCTAGTGGGTGTTGCTCTGTTTTTAATGGGTTTTATGGTGGATTGTTGATGACGATGGTTGTGGTGGTGGTTTTGTTTTCAGTTTTTTGTTTTGCAATGGATTGTGGCTACCACGATGGTGGTGGTGGTGGCGGCAACAGTGTTGTGGTTGTTATTTATTGTGTTAGATATATTATTTTATTGTGTTGTTTATATTATTTTTAATGTGTAGTAAATATTATTTTAATGTGTAGTAAATATTATTTTAATGTATAGAATTAAATGATGAAACATTTGATAAATGAGATGTTGTAAAATGATGTGGTAAAATAATAAAGTAGATCTTTGATGTAGCAAAATGACATTTTTTTTGCAGCACTTGCTGTGGATGTTCTTAAGCAGTTGTAGTTGATCGATATTTTGTCTTTCATATTTAGCTTTCTGGTCCATCATCAAAAAGGCCAAAAGCTGAACCATAAATACTATTTGAAATTTGAAGGGTATGTGTGAGTGCACACACACTTATCACTTTAATGAGAGGAAGTGCTAGAATATATGCACACAAAAAAGGAATTTAAACATTAGCACTAGATCATTCGAAAGAAAAACTGCCAACTTCTAGTAAACTATGAGCAAAAATTACAATTTTTTCCCTGATATGTAAACAGAATTCAGAACAACTAGGGAAAATATGATACACCAATGCCTAATAAACAAATTGAGTTATATGCAAAAATTACATACCCTTGATAGAGCCAAGACACTATACTCCGCCATCCAATTTAATCAAAATATCTTTAACATAACAACCAGTCCATAAGGGAAAGCTTCAGAGTCCCTTTTTGGTTGCCCAAGCCTAAAGTAAACCCTACTTCCATGCCTTCAACCTTACCCAGGAGCAGCACCTATCAAATTCCCTTTGTTCGTGGGCACATGAGAAATGAGCAAATAAATACAAAAGACAAACCAGACAGGCTAAGTGTCCTAGGAAGCAATTTTTTATATTTTTAATTTCACAAACCAGTCCTAGATAAATGAGGATTGTGGTAGGTTGACTCTCAAACATGAACCCAAAGATAAAATCCCTAAGATAACCGAATTCAGGGAAAAAGAAAGCAAGTAAATCAATGTCAATATCTTTCAAATTCATAAGACAACTTTTTTATAGGTAGATAATGGGAAAGAGGGAACGTAAGGTTAGAACCATAGATATGAGTTGCCACGAAGGACATCATTACTGCATGACAAATTAATAGACAACTTTTATAACCCAAAGTTCTAGGGGAAAACTTTCGAATTCATAGCCATAAAAGGCATTTCCTATGTTGAAACTCAAAGAGAACCATCCAATTACTCTAGGAACAACAATAATTCATCCTCAGATTCCAGGTAATTGTCACTCAATAAAAAGGGTAACTAGCTAATGCTGGTAAGTGGCATTATCATCGCGATGATAACCAATTTGAAAGTTCCCAATAATTCCAGCTATATAACACACAATAAAGCAACTAAGTTCCCTTCCAAGTACATTTAACGAATAAAACCATATGTCATGTTGTAAAAGATTTGCATGAAATTAACCTATAAGGAAAAAAGATCTGATAAACCCAAGCCAACTAATAAATTACAAGAAAAAACCAGCCAAACAATTACCATATACCAAAACAGAAGCACAACCTAGTGATACCAAATCATGCAAAATAATCTTCCAATCAATTTTGAATTTTCTAAGTTTAATAGATCACATATCACCCATTAAACATATACAATAAGATTTAGCCATGGATATTAGGTTCTCGATCCAAACTGGCCATTTGGTTCTTGATCAAATACAGAGATTCTAAAATTAAAAAAAAAAAAAAAAAATGAATAGCACCAAGCTCCAACAATGATAGAATAAAGATGAGAAAAATGAGATCACTAGCTAAGAGAGAAAGAGAGAGAAATTGCTTTGTAAGCTTCAAAAATTCTGAGTCCAAGACAAATTGATCAAAATAAGTTTTTGAATTAATCAAATATATGAGAGAGCGAGATAAATTGCATTGAATTCAGTAACATTTTCCATTAATAAAAATCTAATTTATTTTCTCCACGTTCATTAACCGTTGAAATAAAACTTTTCCAACATAAGCATTTTTTCAACCCTATTTTTTTACATTACTGAGTGAAAATAAAGTAAAATTTTAGGACAAAAAAACACCTTATTTCAACACTTATTCCTTACTTTTACTCCACAGTTGAGTACAATTGTAAAAATTGAAGGCTTCTATCAGTGTTTTTTAGTGATTGTAGATAAGAAAAAAAATGTTGAAAAAACTCAAGTTATTTGTAGTCCTCGAATCCTATCAATATTTATTGTATCTCATCGATGGTCCTTTTATGGTGTCACAACATAACATTTCAAAATAATGAAGCCCTCTTTGTTGAGTTATATATAGACCAGAAACCTATTGAAACAAAATCAAATTAGTATATTTGACACTTATCGATTTCAATCAATTGATTGAGGTTAAGATGCAATAACGAGGTATAACCCTAGATGAAATTCTAAACACATACGTACAATCACAAATGCAGCATGAATGGTTAAATGGAACAGGAATAGGGGTGGCAAAATTTGACATGACCCGCGAATCCGACAAGACCCGCGAACCAGACACGACACGACATGAAATTAGCAAGTTATGAGTTGAGGTTTAACGGGTTCATGTCATATTCGTGTTAACATGGCTGATTTGTTTAATAAATGGATTGGGTTAACACATAGAACTCATTTGACCTGTTTAATTAAATGATATTTTACCAATATACCCTTCAAACTCTAGGTATATAAACATATTAGTTGTTGTGATTTATTTTTTTTTTTGACATATTGTGATTGATTATTTGTGATATTGGATATGCTTTAATTTTGAATGATTATTTGTGATACAATTACTCGTTATTTCTGAATTTTATATTAAAAATATTTATTTGTTTGTTTTTTCATAATTTTTTTTTTTCATTTTGATAAAATTTGATAAACAGGTCGACACGACTGATTTGTTTAATAAATGGGTCGTGTTAAGGTTGAGAAATCTTGACCCGTTTAATAAATATGTCGGGTTAGTATTGACCTGTGTAGTCGAATATTCATGACTTGACACAACACGAATCTGACACGCAAACACGAATTGCCACCCCTAAACAGGAATATATACCATACGAATAAGTAGCAATTATTTTTGAAAATAAATTAAGGTAGTCCATTATATGAATGCAGAAAAAAAAAAAAAGGTTTGGCTTACCTCTAAAACATTTTTTTAACTAGACATGTTATTTTGTTTTAAATATACTATGACAAGTGGTAGTGAGTTTTAATTATCACATTTTATTTAGTTAGTGAATGATGTAACAGTCTCTTATTAAAATAAAAAGATATTCATTTTTAAAAAGTACTGGAGATAAGCCAAACCCAAAAATAATTATGAGGGAGATGGGCGGATGGAATTCACAAAGTCCATGAGGTACCTAATTAATTAAGTGACTAACTACTTTGACTCATTAATTCCAAGAGAATATTATCCTTTTTAAGGATTAGAATTAAGCATATATGTAAGGTTATTAATTATCTGTCCTAGGTTTCTATTAGTTTCTAGAGCCATTTTGGGAATGACAACAAGAACTCGTATCAACGTAAGAATAGTCATTTTAACATTTTGTCTGCATGTATCCACTGCTAATGATTGTAATGAAGCAGTTAATTTTTTTTTAAACAAAAAAAGAAAAAGAAAACTAGTGTTAGTTAATTAAGACCAAAATCCTTGTTTATTACATTTTAATTTGGGTACCTATATAAGAGATTTGCGATTCAATTCCTGCCTACACCAAAAATTAATTGGAGTCTTAGTTTAATAATAAAGAGTTATCATCAAGAGCGGATACCATAAGTTGAAATTCTCTAAAAAAAAAAAAATTGGGTACCTATATACAGAAAAATAATGTGTTATTCATTAACCAAAAGACATTAATACTAGTTGATACAAGAATAGGACACAAATTAAAAAAAGACTATAAAACAAATTAGGTGCAAAAATTCAAAAAGTATATAGTTATAACATATACCATATCTGAGAGAATTTATGTGCTTCATATATAACAGAATTTAATTTTCAATATTGTTAACCATCTTGTTCACCACTTGCTTTTAATTTTCAAGAACATCTTAAAGTTTTTGGAGGGTTAATGTTACCTTTTCATTATAGTATTACACAAATAAAAATGCCTGCATTAAAACGTTATTGCCATTTTTTAAAAGTTATTTAGTATAACTGTATAAGTATGATGTTTGTTAATAATCTACCTCAAAACTGGGTTCTCCTTCTGTCCTTCTAACCTCAATCAATTATATGCAATCATTAAGTTACTTCTTAATAATAATAATAATAATAATAATAATAATAATAATAATAATAATAATAATATTGAGAACTTTATGGTTCACCTCTCCTTCACTGTTTCTTTTTGGAATTCTTTCCTCAAATCTTTTCTCTTGCGATATGCATGTTGCCATATGTATTTTAGATCTTCCAAAAGAACTGGCTTCTCAAGGAAATACCATGCGCCTTCAGATAGGGCTCTCTCTGCTACACTTAATCTTTTTTCAGAAGACATCACTGCATGATATTCAAATCATATAAGTACTGATACATAAAAAATACATTTTTCTTAAAACATTAAAAACCAAAGAAGGAAGTTTAATAAGATGAAAAACTTACAAATGATAGGAATTTCTTCTTAAGTAGTACGCCCAGAAAAGAAAGACGATCCATATCTGGCATTTTCATGTTTGCTATGACAAGTCTAAATCGATGCTCGTCTTCATGAATCATAGACAATGCAACGGCTGCTAATTCAGTGGTGGTAACTGAAAGTACAATAAAGTATATTGTTGACATTTAGATTAACAAAGTGACAATGAATATTCATTACAATAAATTTTCTAGTAAATTGTAAGAATAAAATACATTCCAAGCACAAAATATAAATTATCCTCATTCTGTCTATGTAAGACTAAGAAAAATTTTAAGATTTAACGTTTACATAAACAAATTATGTATAATTGAATAAATAACAAAATGAAATGAGGATAAATGTATGTTGAAGCTTTTATTTTTCATTTTCTCTCTTAGGTAAGGTATTTGCATGACCTCTCTATATGCTTGACAAAGACTCAAATTACTTTTCTCCAACTAAATCATAATAAACCAGTAGGCTAATTTTTATGTAAAAGTACTAAGATCAATGATACAAAGAATTGTGCAGATAAAAAAAATGATATGAAGAATTATGTAAAATTGGAATAGCAATTAAATCAAAGATATTTGATGTTCAATGTAGATTATGGCCATCTTCCTATAGAAAAACTAGAATAGGAAAAAAGAAATCAAATTTGGAGAAGAATTACAACAAATTATAAAGCTATAGGGTTAAAACATCAAATTAACTGTAACATTCAGTAATAAACTAGGACAATATTTTTACAGAGAAATTTTAAACTACTAGGCTAAAACATAAACAAAAATTAAACCTTTACCTAATTTTGACAAGGCTTGGGGTATAAAGGTTAACAATGTGAGAGAACTAAGGGTGTTTAGTAGGAGTATTTAAACAACAATTTTTATTATTTAAACAACACAATACGTATTTCTATAATACTTTTTTACCCACGCGTATTTTTAAAAAACTTAAATAACATTACTAGAACAACATTACAAAACGAGCCCTAAGTTTTTTAAATAACCAGGTCATCAATGAATCCATCTATGCCTAAGCATTTTTACCTGAATTGAAGAATTCTTTCTAAATTAATCAAAATTTTCACTTTTTTTTTTAGATTTTTTGTTGTAGATAGCCTTAATCTTTAGATAAATAAAAAAATGTGGGGAAAAGAGTTGGGCTAAGATTTGTTTTATTAATTTAATGTATAGAATAAAAATTTATTAATTGTCATATACATGTCTCTATGTTTGTGTGTGCGCGCCTGCACCAACATATGAATATTTATATTTATACAAATACACACTCAAACATTTCATACAAGGCCACCCTCCATGATTTTTATGTATATGATAGGTGTGGTTAACTTATCACTCTTGTATTTTGTAGCAGAAAATGAAGATAAAGTTCTGGCCTCTAAATAAGAATTCAGAAATGAAGCATAAAATTTAAAACCGATTGAAAAACCAAAATCAGGAGGATAACAGACAAAAGAACATGAAAAATAAAGTCATGACTTTGATTTATTTATTTATTTTTGCTAATGAATATACAAAAAATAAATAAATAACTTTGATTGAAGAAAATATATGATGAATTATATATTTTTACTTATACCCTTGAATGTATATTGTTCAAGCAGTGATGCAAGGTACATCAGAGAAGCAGTTTCATGATCCACCAAAAGAATATCTAGACCGCGAGCAAAGTTAGGGACAGAACTAATCAGTTCATTACTACCCATTCCATCCATTTTCAAAAGAAACAACAAGGTGAAGGTGTCAGTTCAAGACTGAGAATTGAGAAACTTGAACACCAAACAGGTTTGTTTAGACCAACAATGAAGCTCAAGCTCACAACAAAACTAAGAACAAGAACAACTAGAAAATGATTAGACTAAGAAAGCTTAACCAGAGAGAGACTCAAAGAGGTGTAGATTGTAGAAATGGTGCTCTCACAACAAGGTGAAGGTGGCCAATTCAAGACTGGGAATTGAGAAACTTTGGACACCAAACAGGTTTGTTTAGAGTTTAGACTAAGAATGAAGCTCAAGCTCGATCACAACAAAACTAAGAACAAGAACAACTAGAAAATGATATATTAGACCAAGAAAGCTTAACCAGAGAGAGAGAGAGAGAGACACAAAGAGGTGTAGATTGTAGAAATGGAGCTCTCAAAACTTGGTTTAAATGGAGAATCAGTATGGATCACTGTGCAACATTTTATTGGGGCCCAAAAATTAAGAAAAATTCGAGGGTAGTTAAAAAAGGAAATGCCTTTGTGGGCCACACTCAGACAGCCAATTGGGTTTGTGACACGTCACCACTGAGATTAAGACTTTTAGGCAAAAAGGGAAACAGCATTTTTCTTTTCACCACTCGTGTGTGTTAGAGAGGAGAGTCAAAGATTTGAGACTGTTGACAGTTGAAAAACCAGCCCTGCTCATATAGTATACAGAAAAAGCTACATGCAAAACTGTTCACTGTTTTTTGCGTACATTTCGTACAACATGGGTTTTAGCCCTTTAAACAAAGGCAAAAATAAATAAATAAATAAAATGCAATTCATTCCAATATTCTAATTTCTAAACAAGGCAAAAATTGTTTGCTCATGATTTATAATTTCATATCTGTTTAGTGCATGATAGGAGAAGATCATTATCTGATTGATAAACTTACTATTTAATTGTTTGACCATGATATATGGGAATATTGTTTCACCTTCCATGTATTTTAAACCCTTTTAACCAAATAAAGTAGTCTAAATTCTTCAAGACTAGTTTTAAATTTTTTGCCCAATTTTTCCTTTAAGATGGAAGGTATTAAATTTTAGGTCCTAGTTTTTGAAATAAAATGATGACATTTGGCAAAACAAGTTGACCAGTATTGACTGAGGCAAAGATGTGTGTATATATATATAGGATGAATTTATGCAAAAAAAAAAAAAAATATATATATATATATAGGATGAATTTGATTCAAAATTGTGAAATTATGCCAAAAAAAAATCTTTTTATTTTGCTATTCATTTGGTCTTGTAGGGTCACAATTTAGGGTCCAAGCCAAAGAAGAATTGGGTGATAGCCTAATGAACCCAATACAATAAATTTGTAGAGAATGGATTAAGAGTTAGGCCCTAATGAAGTTAATAACGACTAGTGTGAATTTAGAAGATGATTAAGCAAGAACAAGACTCTCTGGATTGAATAGATTCACTGTCCAAGGAGATCATTCAGAGTATAAATCAATATCACTGTTTATAATTACAACTTTGATTGCTACAGTGTTTCTTTTTCTCCTTTTTCTTCGATCCCCCTCTCGTGGAAGATCTCTCACATTATATAGTTCCTCTCAAGCCATCTTGATCCTACACTTGTTAATCATCTAAACTTTCACTTGAGTGTCTGTCCCATCAAACACTTTATTTGACTTTCTATGAGTTGTGATATTTGATATTACACTGTATAGGGGTTTTCTCCACATAAATACAGCCAGAAAAGTTGCTGCAGTACATTTAATACGATGGTAGCAGCTTTTTCTTTAGATATTTCTGAATTCTAATTGCTCCAATACATGTATGAAGCTCATATTTATCGTGTAAACCTCCTGATAGGTCGCCTAGGTTGCTGGACTATAGATTTGAACTGTAGTTGTCATGTTCGAGGAGGAATTACTCCTCAAATTGTTCTCCATCTGTTCCTTCTTCATGAGACTTTAAACTTGAGATTTCTCTTAATCACTTACCCCTCCTCGGATACACTCACGTTCCCAAATAAGGCCCAAGGCCCAATATACAAATTTGGGCTTTTTCCCTACAGGTCCAATGCAAAAAAGTAGAAAAGTTATGTTACAGGACCAAAAAATATAATTTGTAAACTTACCAAACACATTAAATCACATTTTAGAATTACAAGCATAATTTTTTGTGCAAAACATAGTAACGAAACAGGCAGATAAAATTGGCACATGCCCTTTTTGGCAAAATAAGCAACATTTTGCCTCATTTTTCAAATTAATTAGGGAAATGCTCCTCTTTTGAAACTTGATTTTCTCAAAATCGAGTTTAAAAAAAAAAAAATTTGAAGCCCTATAGTGACGTTTTAAGGACCTATAGTGGCGTTTTGGAACTTGAGCCTCATGAACTCGAGTTATAGTTTTTTTTTTTTTTAAAAAAAAAAAAACCTATAACTCAAGTTCATGGAGCTCGAGTTCCAAAACGTCATTATACGTTCTTCGAATGTCACTATAGACTTTTTAAAACGACATTATAGAGTTTAACTCGATTTTAAAAAATCGAGTTTCAAAAGAAAGACATTTCCCTAATTAGTTTAGAAAATTGAGCAAAATGCTGCTTATTTTGCCCGAAAATGGCATTTGCCAATTTTGTCCCCAAACAGGCGCATATTCATATATGGTAGCTATTGTCAAAGGTAATATCAACTTCACCTTTTAGAAGGTAAGGCAAGATAAATATATACATAGTCAAACAATGTTCAGCCCTCTTATAATTATTATTAAGTAACTTAATAATTCATATAATTGGTTGAGTTTAGACTTTGGAAGGACAACTCAGTTTTGAGGTAGATTATTTACAAACATTATACTTATACTAAATAACAATGTTCAACCCTTTTATAATGATTATTATTATTATTATTATTATTATTATTAAGTAACTTAATGATTTCATATAATTGATTGAGCTTAGAAGGACAACTCGGTTTGATGTAGATTATTACGAACATTATACTTATACTAAATAACAACGTTCAGCCCTCTTATAATAATAATAATAATAATTATTATTATTATTATTATTATTATTATTATTATTATTATTATTATTATTATTATTAAGAAGTAACTTAATGATTGCATATAATTGATTGAGGTTAGAAGGACAGAAGGAGAACCCAGTTTTGAGGTAGATTATTAACAAACATCATACTTATACAGTTATACTAAATAACTTTTAAAAAATGGCAATAACGTTTTAATGCAGGCATTTTTATTTGTGTAATACTATAATGAAAAGGTAACATTAACCCTCCAAAAACTTTAAGATGTTCTTGAAAATTAAAAGCAAGTGGTGAACAAGATGGTTAACAATATTGAAAATTAAATTCTGTTATATATGAAGCACATAAATTCTCTCAGATATGGTATATGTTATAACTATATACTTTTTGAATTTTTGCACCTAATTTGTTTTATAGTCTTTTTTTAATTTGTGTCCTATTCTTGTATCAACTAGTATTAATGTCTTTTGGTTAATGAATAACACATTATTTTTCTGTATATAGGTACCCAATTTTTTTTTTTTTAGAGAATTTCAACTTATGGTATCCGCTCTTGATGATAACTCTTTATTATTAAACTAAGACTCCAATTAATTTTTGGTGTAGGCAGGAATTGAATCGCAAATCTCTTATATAGGTACCCAAATTAAAATGTAATAAACAAGGATTTTGGTCTTAATTAACTAACACTAGTTTTCTTTTTCTTTTTTTGTTTAAAAAAAAATTAACTGCTTCATTACAATCATTAGCAGTGGATACATGCAGACAAAATGTTAAAATGACTATTCTTACGTTGATACGAGTTCTTGTTGTCATTCCCAAAATGGCTCTAGAAACTAATAGAAACCTAGGACAGATAATTAATAACCTTACATATATGCTTAATTCTAATCCTTAAAAAGGATAATATTCTCTTGGAATTAATGAGTCAAAGTAGTTAGTCACTTAATTAATTAGGTACCTCATGGACTTTGTGAATTCCATCCGCCCATCTCCCTCATAATTATTTTTGGGTTTGGCTTATCTCCAGTACTTTTTAAAAATGAATATCTTTTTATTTTAATAAGAGACTGTTACATCATTCACTAACTAAATAAAATGTGATAATTAAAACTCACTACCACTTGTCATAGTATATTTAAAACAAAATAACATGTCTAGTTAAAAAAATGTTTTAGAGGTAAGCCAAACCTTTTTTTTTTTTTCTGCATTCATATAATGGACTACCTTAATTTATTTTCAAAAATAATTGCTACTTATTCGTATGGTATATATTCCTGTTTAGGGGTGGCAATTCGTGTTTGCGTGTCAGATTCGTGTTGTGTCAAGTCATGAATATTCGACTACACAGGTCAATACTAACCCGACATATTTATTAAACGGGTCAAGATTTCTCAACCTTAACACGACCCATTTATTAAACAAATCAGTCGTGTCGACCTGTTTATCAAATTTTATCAAAATGAAAAAAAAAAATTATGAAAAAACAAACAAATAAATATTTTTAATATAAAATTCAGAAATAACGAGTAATTGTATCACAAATAATCATTCAAAATTAAAGCATATCCAATATCACAAATAATCAATCACAATATGTCAAAAAAAAAAATAAATCACAACAACTAATATGTTTATATACCTAGAGTTTGAAGGGTATATTGGTAAAATATCATTTAATTAAACAGGTCAAATGAGTTCTATGTGTTAACCCAATCCATTTATTAAACAAATCAGCCATGTTAACACGAATATGACATGAACCCGTTAAACCTCAACTCATAACTTGCTAATTTCATGTCGTGTCGTGTCTGGTTCGCGGGTCTTGTCGGATTCGCGGGTCATGTCAAATTTTGCCACCCCTATTCCTGTTCCATTTAACCATTCATGCTGCATTTGTGATTGTACGTATGTGTTTAGAATTTCATCTAGGGTTATACCTCGTTATTGCATCTTAACCTCAATCAATTGATTGAAATCGATAAGTGTCAAATATACTAATTTGATTTTGTTTCAATAGGTTTCTGGTCTATATATAACTCAACAAAGAGGGCTTCATTATTTTGAAATGTTATGTTGTGACACCATAAAAGGACCATCGATGAGATACAATAAATATTGATAGGATTCGAGGACTACAAATAACTTGAGTTTTTTCAACATTTTTTTTCTTATCTACAATCACTAAAAAACACTGATAGAAGCCTTCAATTTTTACAATTGTACTCAACTGTGGAGTAAAAGTAAGGAATAAGTGTTGAAATAAGGTGTTTTTTTGTCCTAAAATTTTACTTTATTTTCACTCAGTAATGTAAAAAAATAGGGTTGAAAAAATGCTTATGTTGGAAAAGTTTTATTTCAACGGTTAATGAACGTGGAGAAAATAAATTAGATTTTTATTAATGGAAAATGTTACTGAATTCAATGCAATTTATCTCGCTCTCTCATATATTTGATTAATTCAAAAACTTATTTTGATCAATTTGTCTTGGACTCAGAATTTTTGAAGCTTACAAAGCAATTTCTCTCTCTTTCTCTCTTAGCTAGTGATCTCATTTTTCTCATCTTTATTCTATCATTGTTGGAGCTTGGTGCTATTCATTTTTTTTTTTTTTTTT
>NW_027069523.1:423135-459510 GCF_002906115.3 Quercus suber | reverse complement strand
TGAACTCATATACCACAGAAAAATATGGCACAGCAACCATCCCAAGCAAATAATTCCTCCAACTCCAGTACCGTATCTACTCTAAATACTTGGTAAAATATTCGGCAATGGCATAACCACCAGCATCATTGTTTTTCATCTAAAAGGTATGATATGTTGTCACTGCAAAGGTGATGCCAGTATGTAACCCCATCCAACAATAACAGATATCCCAATGGAACTGATTATTCCTCTTGGCCCATTCTTATCAGCACTCTTGGTTTCCTCTGTCTAGAATTAAAATTCACAGGAACAGTAGGATTTAGTTACAGTTATATGATTAATGTTAAGTCATCAGCAGAAAGAAAAGGCCAAAACTCAAAGAATTGGGACTAAGAATGGCATAAATTCCAGATACCTTGTTTAAGATTCTGTTTATCTGAAATAATTAACTGAATAGTTTATAAGCAAGTAGAACTGAAAGTAAGCACCTGATTTCATTTTGGATTCGCATTACAAGAATGACTAGCCATACTTGAAAACTAAAACCATCTGTTCAGAGATTTTGTTATTAAGAAACTGTTCATTTTATTGAGTAGTGTCATGGGGTCACCCAATAAAAGTTTTGAAACTTCTCAGACTGTCAAGATCAACACTTTTCTTTCTGGTTCTGAAGGCAGTGATTTTATTTGAAGGGATGAAGAGAACAGTGCAATTTACCATATGAGCAGAGCATCGTACCCGGTTAGGGTATATTGACTCATTAGAAGTCCCAGAACAATATGTATACTTTACTGTTGATTCCCTCACCATTATCGGTGTTGAAGTGAGTGAAAAACAAACTTGGCACTAGCCTCTCCGTTGCGACAGAGGGAATGAGAATCATAGAACGAAGACACCTGAGGATGCCGAGAAGCATTAGAGATCCAAGAAAGAGATTTCCATGAGCAATACCATGGGAAAACTTGAAAAGGAGAAATGGCAAGGAAACTCTTCATACCTACTAGGTTCCATGCAGCAGCTACTTGTCCAAATAAAGATAACCACGTGATAGGAAGACTGTTGATAATAGCATGTAGGAGTAAAATTGCCCCATGGAAACAAATAACAACATATTTGGATGCCACATATCCCCTCCATTGTTTCCACCTGTGCTAAGTAGAATTATCACTGAAATCAGCTGTGCAAGTGAGTAATCTATACTTGTTGTGACAGCCCACTGCAAATGAAAAGGTATCCAAATCAGTTAAGAGTTCTTAACAGAATATATCAATCCAAGACAAGCTTGACCTCCTAGTGGATTTTGAAGAACTGAACTCCAGGACAATGATGCTCAGTAATACTGACCAACAATGTTGACCTGCATAAACATAAAAATCATTTACTGGCATCAGAAGATGTGATTGCAGCAATTCAAATTCCTGTATCTTATGATGGCTTGACCAGCTGGTTCAACAAAATACCTAAAATTTAGGCTTAGTGGCAACAAAAAACAACGCTGACCATCTCTTTTTTTAAAAGATGTATGACATTGACTAATCACTTTTCACTCATTGTTCAAATAAATATCAACTTATGACAGACAGTGCATATTGTAACAAGCACTGTAATTACAGGTTGTGAAAAAAAAGAGATAGCAAACAACTAGTGTTGAGCACATTTTAAAGTTCGCTCAATCACCTTAGATCAATTGAGTTTCTTTCATTAGAAATAAATTCCCTGCATGGGAAGTTGGCACCTTTTTCACAGCCCCAAAGGAAACAAAACTAGAGTGGCAACCAAGAAGAAAAAACCAGCATAATTTAAGATTGGGAAGTTATGAAGGACAAAGACTTTAAGCTCATATGGAATTAATGCCATGGTCTACTATGATTGAAGCTTTAGCATTGACAACCCCTAGGAATTGATTCCCTGATAATTGAACTAAACGCCCCTCGAGGTCATAATCAGAATCAGATGCCTGTTTATTAAGACAGCTAATGCAAATCAAATCCTGAGAATGCTTGCTGATGATTGCAGGTGGTTGATGATGACCTTCCGCCTAGAGACTTGCATCATGCTTACCAGGAGTGTAACAAATACGCAGACCTGTTGACAAAGAAAGGAAGTCTACACTCTAAAGATAGAGCCTTTTGTGGTTTACCATTTCCCCATGAGGACAATAGGCCATTGTTGGCTTCTCACATTTCAAATATGTACCCCAATTGTACATTCTTTCATTGATCTAATCCTAGATCCTTTTCTACCCACTTCCTCTAAAACCCCAATAAAAAGTCAACCACTACCTTATTCTAAGTATTGCAGATCTCATGAATTCCTCAACAAACATAGAAATATACAGCAGCAACAACAACAACAATTATACTAAAGGTTAGTCCGAAATCAAAGCACTTATTATGTCAACTAAACAGTGGTGATAAAAGCAATTAAGGTGTCAAACCAATTTATCTTTTTTCATTCTTCTTATGATTACTGCAATTCAAACCAACAAAGTAAGTAACTTTCTAAGAAAATGATTACCAGCCAGTTATCCATGAGGCAAAGGGTGCCCATCCTGGGCCAGCAAGCTTTGCACTCCAATAGTAGAGACCACCAGAGGTTGGTAAGAGGAACAAATCTCACTCATAGACAACCCAACAATCATGGTGAACGCACCAGCTATTAACCATCCATAAGCTAAAGAAACTGGCCCACCATAGGTTAGCCCAGTGTTGTAAAGTGTGGTTACACCAGTAAGCACAGAGATTATAGAAAATGAAAACGCAAAGTTCGAAACCACCCTGCAATTCCCAATAACCAAACCCATAAACCTCAGTGACCCACTTCAAGTTTTGCTATGAATTGAGGACCAAAGAGCAAAACAAAGCAAAAGAATGAGAAACAAGAAAAGGGTAGTTGAGAAAATTTACGATAGATCACGCTTGAGCTCTTGTTTGTAGCCAAGCTCATGAAGCCTGGCATGTCCTGAATCAACAGAAACGCTGCCGTTTTCAATACCAGTAACCATCTTCTCACAGCAGAGAAGAGTCAGAAGAGAAAAAGAGGAAGCAAAAGATTGAGTTTTGGTTGTTTCAGCCAAATGTTCAATCTCTTTCCTTCCTTCTTGGAGTCTCTCTTTCTCTCTTCCAATCTGTATCTGATAGACCGATACAATAACTCTGGATCTTTTAATACTAATTTGAATGGTGTGTGAGAGAGAAGCAAAGTCAAACGCGTGGAATAAAGAAATGTATGAATGTGTGTGTATATATTGGCACTGTAGCGACTATAAGCACAATTCAATGGTCAAACAGAGCCGCCAATAATATACACAAAGTTGGAATCTTTGATAGCTGGAGAAGAAGGTGGTGGTGGCGACTGGTGAATGACTATATACGTGCTTTGCTTTGCTTCGAATCTCGCACATGTATTTTGATGATTTCCTGAATTTTCGTATCTAAATTTAAATGTAGGCATGTTGACCTTTCTTAATTATTATATTATAATACCGGTAATACCAGATTGTTTCATAGGCTTGATACTATATTCTACGGATAAGGTTCTAACACATTTTTTTTCTTTTTTTGGTAAACTATATCTTTAGTCCCTAACTTTTACACTATATTTTAATTTAGTCTCTAACTTTTTAATTATGTCAATTTGACCTTAACCTTTCAATGTCATGTCAATTTAGTCCATGATATTATATCTTAGACGAAAATTGCTAACACAATAAACAGCTAAAATAAAATTTAAGTTTATTGTCTCATCAACATAGCTAATTTTTTGTATTGACCATTAGACACGTCATAAATTTTCATCCAAAAGATAACAGTAGAACTAAATTGACACAATACTAAAATATTAGGGATCAAGTTGAAATATAGTATATAGAATATGGACCAATTACGTAGTTTACCCTTTTTTTTTAATTTTTTTTAAGTCTTAACAGCTAGTAGATCCCAAAGGACAACAAAACACTTTTAAACACAGCTAGTAGTGTCATAAACACACATGCTAAAAAATTAATGGATATTCGATACTTTTTTTATAAAAAAAAAAAAAAAATTTGGAGGCATAATTCATTTTGATTGTGTGTTATTTTCTTGTTATTTAAATACAGTTTGATTTAATAAATAAATAAATAATATATATATATATATATGGGAAACGCTAACTGAGGGCTCTCATTAATAATCTATTTTAAAAAAAAATTTATGAGAAATGAAAAAAATATAATTAATATTTTGACAACTTTTTCATTTCTCATAAAAATAGTAATAAAACTTTCTTAAAATAAATTATTAATGAGTGCTCTAAGGACACTCGTTAACATAACCCTATATATATATATATATATATATTTACACATACACAAAGACACCATTTTTTTTTAGAAAGGATATGTCTACAACATTTTTATAATAAATCCTAAGTGGCAGGTTGTTACTGGTTGTTATTGTTAGGGCAAAAAAATAATCTTAGTGTTAGTTTCAAATTTGAACTAATAACAACTAACTACCTGTGATTTGTTGTAAAAATATTTTAAAATTATTATAGACGTAGCAATTTTTTTTTTTTTAGGACAAAGACATCATTTAATGGGAATTCAATGAATTGTGTGCACATTTCAATGACATGTCTTTTTTGGCCTGATTGCAAAAATACATGATAATAAGATAATTTATTGCTTTGACGTCCTACTTGTGTGGGAACACTGCAATAAAAGGACCACATGCAAACCCTTTCTTCTTAATATTAAAAAAAATAAAATAAATAAAAAAAAAAAAAGAAAGAAAGAAAAAAGAAGACACTTTGGGGCTTTGGGCTTTGTCCGACCTCTTCAAGGATAAGATTCACAAAGACACAAACGGTATATAGACCTCTAGTTCTAGACTTTATAGAGGATTCTGGTGTTGTACCATTTGACAAAGCAGTAATATCTTTTACCTAAAATAGAACAACAAATCTTCTTTTTTGAGAAACAATAGAACAACAAATCTAGTGGCAACATATTTGACAAATTTTTTTTTTTTCACAATTGATAATGGCTAAATCATCACTATAGAATAAACTTTTCCTGTTAATAGATTTACTTTAAAATGTTAAGGATCCTTATTGGATGATTCAAAACAAATTATCATCAACTATAACATCACTTGCATTGCAATGAGCCAATGACCAATATAATACAAAGACATAGATATAATCTTTTCTCAAGAACAATTAAATTGAACTATATGATTTATTGGTCAATGCAACTATATGATTGACTAAAGTAGAAAATCTTAAGAATGAATTCTGCCAAAGTTTGGTCCTAAAATATATATTTGGAGTAGTCCTTTTACTATGAATGAACCCTACTATTTCACTAGGCATTCAAAACACCAAAACAGTTATGGACATGGTCGATGGTCCCAAAAAGTCAAGGATTGCCTGTATATTGTGGATCATGAGAGAGAGAGAGAGAGAGAGAGAGAGAGAGAGAGAGAGAGAGAGAAAACTAATTACCACGTTCACCAGGTGGATATATGACAGCACATTGCATAGAAATTTCATATATGAAAGGTAGAAAAATTGTAAAAATTGACTTGCATACATTTCAATTTGTATGGAATAAGTTTGAGTTTTCATTTCCATTTTTCAATGGAGTTATCATTTTCTTCACGTTGATATATTTTGAGACACAATGAAAATGGAAACTGAATCTCTAACTGGATAATATATGGCGTGATGAAGTTTTAACTTTTAATAAACCTTTGCCCCGAATTGTAGGGGGGGCTTTTTGGTGTGGTGTGTAACTTTTGTCATTAGCTAAATGTAGGGTAGACTATTTATATCACTTTAAGTATTCTCATACCGTCCAAAACTATTTTTTTTTTATTAAATTAAGTATGGCTTTCTTTAGATAAACTCTAATTAAATTATGTTTAATCTTTTATAATATCTAAAGAATGAAACTCCAAATCAGATTCTTGCACAATTCTACTCTTGAAGTTGAGATTCATCGAATCCCTAAACTTAGGCACAACTCACATGCTTCTTTTTCTCCCTCATTGATACTTGACAGCTTAGCTTACACGAATGTGGATTTGTTTACTCCACTCTGCTTATTAAATTGCGATTTTATTGTCTATCTTTAGTACCTACCAAATATTAATGTACACGTTTGGATCACATAATAATAGAGAGCACGAAAAAAAAAAAAAAAAAATAGAGAGCACGAAAGAAAAGAACACAAACACACACACACTTTCTCCTTCCCTCTAATTGGGTTACGAGAAAGTAATATAAGTCTATATTTATAAACGAAAAGCAATCACAAGAAAAAGGACAAGCAAACAAAACATGTTTCAATAAAACTGTCACGCCAAAATTATGTTTTTGAAGGACTATTAACTTTCTCATTGGATTATGGTTGTTACAGTAATTTGCATCATACAATTGATGTGATGATTCATAAATTTACTTGTAATGTGTACAAAGTTTAGATAATGAGTTGTTCTTTACTAAGATGAAGTTCATGAACAAAGCAATAATGAGTTTCAATAATTTTAAAGGAAAAATTGGGCCTTCAGAATATAATTTTAGATCAAATTAATCTATTTGAGAAATTTATTTCTTGAATATGTCTTATAAAGACATGATTTTGCACAAGTGTGAGATAACCTACAATTTTGGACATAGATTTATCATTCATGTGAAAGGAATGAGCGCTTTTACTTGTAAACAAATTCAAACAATAACGAATTACTACATAATAATCAAACTATTAATTTTCCATCATTAAGAGAATATCACTCAATTTCCATCGTTAATGGGATATACCACACTTGTCCTTTAAAATCCATAAACCTTGTACGATTGGATGATCCAAAAAAATTGGGCTTGGGCCAAATGGAATGGAAAAGCTAGTTTTACCCATAGGGTCAAGACCTATTCAATACTTAAGGCACTTCTTGGGTCGTGATCCCAATTATCTATTGGGATCATAGACTGCCGTCATAATTGGGCTATGGTCCTAATTGGGCCATGGACCAACAAAAATATGAACTTCTAGTTATGACACTAACACAATAGTTCAGGATTTCAACTTATCAAATTTAATAGGTCTATATTGTAAATGCTATGTAAGAGCTCAGCATTGTTAAGATTAGATATTTTTCTTTATCCTCAAGTCTTAAAACCTATATTCAGAGACTCAAAAAAGATCACTTGGTAAACTAATTTCAACCCAATGTCATATTATTATTTCTAGTCATTGAAAAAGATAGATTTACCCCCCAATTTTTCCTAGAATTGTAATGCTAGTAAGAACGTCGTAACCCAACCCAATCCCAAACAGTTAGCTTAATGATTATGGTTTATGGGTTTGGAAATGTAATAACTAATAGCCCAACCCCAAAGGCCAAGACAGAATATGAACTGAGACTGAGAGTATATAAACTTTAAAAATTATATGTAAATCAAATAAACTAATTAACTGAATGTCTAACAGGCCCTAAATGTCATTTCAAAATTCCAGCCTACCCTTTTTTTTTTTTTAAGAGAGATTCTAAATTACTTAGTGTTTTAAGTATTTAATTCATTAGTTTTTTAATCTTCAATTAATTAAGATAAACATGCTACAAGACGAAAAGGGAGGAAGAAAACCTAAAAAAAAAAAAAGAAGCAAATAGTTATAATTTATTTACTCATATATTATGATTACGCGTGCATAATAGTTTACGTCATTTCTAATAGCGTGTATGATATGGTTGATTCTGGCATTTCCCACATAGTCAAATCATATTGAAAGGTATTGTTTTGGATTGTATAGTAGTTAGTTAACCAGCTCACCAACAAAAACAAATAAACTCAAGAAGTAAAAATTTAAAAAAGAAAAGAAAAGAAAAGTCAACAATTGTTTTTAGCATTGACTATTAAGCGCGCGTTTGCATTGGGCGTTTTGTCCAATTCGTGTGTTTTGCATTTTTTAGTGGGTCTTATGATTACTATTCACTTTTCTACCAAATTCAGCAAAATACAGATTTTTAGGTAAATTTAGGTCCTACAGTACTATTTACACTTTTAAAAATAATTTTGCTACAGTATTTTTAACAATAAATTTTTAATTTTCGGTAAAATACCGGTATCAACACACTATTATTACCACATGTGACACAAAATACAATTATACAAAAGGATAGGAAACAAACCGTACCAGCCAGTGATCCAAGAAGCAAAAGGGCCCCAATCGCTGCCACAGAGCTTGGCACTCCAAAAGTAGAGCCCACCAGAAGTTGGAAAAGCAGAGCAAATCTCAGCCATAGAGAGACCCACAATCAGGGTCAACACTCCCACTATGGGCCATCCATACACCATTGTTAAAGGCCACCAAAGGTGAGGCCTGTATTGTACATTGTGGTCAGGCCTGTGAGTACTGATACGACGGAGAAAGTTACTGAGAAGTTTGCTATTGCTCTGCACAATGCAACAACAAACAAAGTAACAAAACCCATTACTACATTTGGTTCCATTTCTTCTATTTTAGATTCCACAGTACATTTTAAACCTTGTACATAGCTTTTTTTGATAAATCCCCAAAAGGGTATGAAATAAAGTGGGGCTCGAATAGTCTAATTAACTTGAAGTTACTCTATGACCAAAACCATTACAAAATGTGTTCTTTCATTTTCTAAAGTTTTGTTCGGAACTATACATCTTGTGTATCTAATGTAAGGTTTACACGCTGTAAAAGATAAAATGTATATATCCGATGAATGAAATAGAGTTATAATCGGGTTATTATTTTATGAAAATTGAAATACCTATGCATGAGAGATTTCTCACATAAACTAATATAACAAATGTGGGTGCTGAATTTAAAAAAAAAATTATAAAAAAAAGAAGAGAAAAGAAAAGAAAGCAAGCATACGAGAGGCCACGAGTGAGTTCTTGCTTGTAACCGAGCTGTTTCAAGCGCACATCATCGGAAGAAATGGTGTCTCCTTCAGCAAGAGGGTGATAGGAATAGGGTCCTCCTTCTTCTGCAATTCCAATTCTGCTGCTATCCATTTTTTCTTTTTGTCTTGAGAGTCTCGGATTGATTGTAAGCTCTGTGACTTTGATTTTTGTATATATATATATATATTTTTTTTTTTTTTGATAAACTTGTATATATATATATAGCTACCTCTGAAGTCTGAAGTAATGGTTTGGTGAAAAACAATATAATATATATATCTAATCTAACAGTCAAATTTTGTAGTATAAAGATTTCAAAGAATGGGAGATCTTTGACAAGTTGGTTCGAAATTTTAGATGTGGGACCAAATTTATATATAAAATAAGATTCAATCTCCCTCTATTATTCTTTGTCAGATTGGCAGTAAGATAATTTATCTATCAACTGCTTTTGTGGTGGCAGTTTCTCTCTATTTAGTATATTTGCCAACTGCGAAGTAGACTTGTACAAAATATTTAATGCCCTCATATTTTAGCTTGATTTTTTTTAAAAAAAATTATCTAATTCTCCTTAATTTTTGATAGTTTCAAAACTTTGGATCTGGAAAAGTTTTAATTAAAACTTAATTAAAATACGTCTAAAACTTATGCAGCATTAAGAAAACCTGTCATATGTATTACAAAAAGGTGACATCTCCATTAAATTGTTTGTGTTTTATTTTTAAATTTTTTAGTTGTTTTATAAGCTTTCTGTTAGAATAATGTGGCCCAACATAATATATATATAATGCCTTTATTATTAACAAATAAATGTTCAGTTTCTTATGAAATTATGCAATATTTTTATGATGTAAGATATTGATATATTGAAATAGGTCTACTTGATTTAGTAGACTAAGATTATGAATTCATTTATTATAGTCCTTGACTTGACCATATCCATCATGATGTAGCCTATTCTGATAGGTACATTGTTGGATCATGATGGAAAGGAGGTGCAAGTTAAAATTGCTCAGACTATGGAAGACAATAAGGGCTAGTCTTTCGATGGTCAGTGCATAATAATCTCGGAAGTCCTTCCATAATGAGATTCATGCACGTTGAGTGTTGGCTTTAATAAATCTATCGTGTCAATACCAGTAACTTGAATTCCTATTAAAGGTGTTGTCATTATAGTAGTTCTGGATATGAACGATAGATGTATCTATGTATTAGCATGGAGTTACAAAAGTAATAACACATTAATGAACTTCTTCATTAATGAATCTAATTAATAAAGTTGTTTATTAACAAATGTAACATTTCTGTTACATGAAGTGTTATTACGATAGGAAGGATTTTATGGCTGGTCATGTCCTTTCTGAATATTATAAATATTGTCAAGGCCACACTTGCAAGGGGGTGTGAAAGAGAAAATAAAGCTCTTATTAATCCTGACCAGCTGGGGAGAGCATCCTGATTGCTTGTGAGGTCCTTGAATAACATAATCTAGTATGTAAATTTCTCACATCTTATTGTTGATTTTTATTGCATATGCACATGATATAATTGTTAATTGATAGATGTATTATATTTGTTTCTCTTGAGTTATTACTTTTTAAGTATAATTCCAACACTTTCTTTCTTTCATTATTATTATTATTATTATTTATGTTTAAAAAAAAAATTACCACATGTAGGATTTAATTACAACCCTGCGGCTTCTGTTATTTTAAGTTGACAAACAAGCGAGTTTGGAACTTCGGATTGGCTTATTATTGATTGCTTATTTTCTCAAAATGGGTGTAAGTATAAGGATTTGTATATATACTTACAAAAACCAAAACTTTAAAAAATTGTATATAAACAAATAAATAAATTTAAGAAGATAAAGTCCAATTTATCCCAGTATATGCTCGATGTGGGATTTATCATACATTCACACACATCACACAATCAATCAAATTGGGGCATCACATTATATCTCCACTAAAACAAACCTCTATATGCTTAATATATGGATTCTTTGAATTGCTCCAATACTTGAAAGGATCCATCACTAGAAAAGTTTCACTAATCCTTCATGAAAATAAGTGTTTTGGTGCTAAATAACACGACTTTTATATTATTGAGAAGTAGAGAAAGTCTAACCATTAACAAACTTCTTTAAAATGTCCTTCAAATATCCAAAATTAGAACTTATTTCTCTTTTTTGTATGTGGCTTATCATGACAAACAGATAAAGTTTCTTATCTTGTTGAAGAAAACGTCACCATACCATATAAAATGGGTAGGGACTTGTTGTAGCGTGATGAAGTGCCCTTTTGTTCAAGCAAGTCTAACCATCTGCTTCAAAATGGGTGGAGTACCGTGATAAAATTCTCTTGATCAACTAAAACTTTTCATTTTTTTGAAAATGGATGAATGTTCTTGTTTACTTGGAGGACCACAATTTGACTCCCTTTAAAAATAGGCCTGCGAGTGCAATGTTAAATGTCATAAAAAATTTAATTATGTTTTCCTTATCACTAATTGGTTTTGAGGTGAATTGACATAACTCATAGTCCGATAACATTTTTTTTTTTTAATTCTTATATAATATCAATTGTTTACCACCTTCCCAAATAAGATGAATATTGTCATAAGAGTTGTTTATTGCTTATGCAAATGCAGAAGTCAAAAGCAAATTTGTAGCCTTTCTTCCGGTCTTCTATTCTTTTTTTTTTTTTACTTGTTTTCTTTTTTTCTTTTTTTGGGAAGATCTGATGTTGGAGATTATTTTGAGCAATGTTTTGTGATTTTTAAGGAACCGTTAGACCCATGCCCGGTTTTGAAAACTAGGCGGTTTGACCGCGGTTTGAAAGGTTCACTGAAAATTTAAAATTTTGATTTTGGTTGTTTAAAAAACTAGAATGATAGACGGTTCTTGGTTATAATGGTCCGACCGGCAGGTCCGGTTCAGTCCGAGTTTCAAAATCATATACATAGTTTGATAATTTTATTTTTATTTGTATAAAATGTGAATTTTGACAAGTTTATCTTTAAATTGTATTTTTTTTCTTATTCTCTTTATGCTTGCGAAGTTGAAAATGATCTAAGACCGACAATCATCTATAAAAGATATATATATATATATATATATATATAAAGTGTTGGTGTTGGATAATTATCTTGTCCTCTTTTTTTTCATGGGTCACCTTTCTTTTATAGACAAAAAAGTACTTATTTCTGGTCAATAATTACCCCCAATAAGACAAGGGAGTATTTATTTATTTTGAAAGTCTTTTTACATGAATGACGTGTGACATTTATACCACATGTAACCTCTATTAAAGATAAAGAGTTAGGGTTTAACTTCCGCTAACCACTCTCTTTAATATTCACATTAATTGCATTATTGCTAAAATTTACACTTAAGCATAATTTCTAGGTCAATTTACAATTATTAACACCACATCTTTTTTTTTTTTTTTTTTTTTTGAGAAAGTACTGACACCATATCTTGAGATCAGTAGGTGACCATTCTAAAAACTATACAAACACATTTCTTTGATTTTATTCCTTAGACCCACGTGTATCCTAGCGGATGCATGGAAATGCCCATGTGTTGGTGTTGCCATCTTGAATCCTTGATCCACTTAGGTGCATTGCAATTCATGTGCTACTGTAGTAGCTCTTATATAACCATTGCATGCCTTTTAATAATATTTTTTATCCTCATAGTTTTGATGTTAATTAAGACTTAAAGACCAAATTGAGTTTATTTATTTTCGTGATATATATTATACATATTGTGACCACCTCATACAATTTTTTTATTTTTGGATAATTATCCCGTGTGTGAGATGAAAAAACTGCACACCACTTAGTTAGATGCTTACGAATCCTAAATATTTGCATTAGAAAAAGGAAAAAAAAAAAAAAAATCCTCTATTCATTAGATACTTTTTTTTAAGTCCTCCTCTCAATCTGTTCATTAGATACCATTAAAAAAAAAAAAAAAAAAAACAAACAAACAAACTTCGTTGCATCAAATTGAATTCACATATTAATTTCCTGGTATAGACTGTAAATGCTTTGACACTTTCTATGTATTTGAATACGGATAAAGTTTAGCTACAAAATTGATTGTAGCTTAAGATTATAATTTTACTCAATAAAATAAACATTACTACATATTTTGAAAATCTAATCGTTGAATTGCATGTTCTTTATGCTTTTAGTACACATGTAAAATTTAATATTATTTACTATATGATTTATAAGTTTATATTTTATGCATAATTTTAAATTACAAAAACTTGTAATTTAAACAATTTATTGATGACATAGTTATTAACCTTTAATTTTCTAGAAATTTTGCAAGTATAGAGGATATAAGAAGAAAATGTAATTCAATAGTAGACTTGTTAAAATTCACCTCTAATAAAAAGATATTGAATAAGGTTGTAGCTTAAGGCTACAACTAATTTTGTAACTAAACTTTGTTCTTTAGATATATTTCTTCATTTTTTATTCTTTATTTATTTACAGAAAATTAAAATTATTAAGAAAAATATATATGCTTTTTAAAAAAAAAAGTTTCACTTCACAACTTTGATTTACAAACTTACAATTCACAAATAGCCCACTAGAAGAAGCAGATAAACTTCTCAAATTTCCCAAACTCGCAAAGAAGTACAAACACAGCTGTGAACCAAAAAGAGAAAAACAGTACACAATTTTTTTATAGATAGAGTTGATGGCTAGGATTTAAACAACGCTAGCTCTATGATAATTACTTTTTATCATGTTAGATCAAGATATCGATTGATATTTAGTGTAAGCTCGACTTGATAATAAGAAATTTTATCAGTTAAAATTTGCATCATCGAAGTCCGTTATTTCGCAGGTAGAGGTTATCCTTTAATAGACTTCCAAAACAAATCTACTATCAACTTCCTCACCACTAGAAACCATTGAAATCTGTCTGCCTTTTAAGGACCCCTCTTACCTCCAAACATTACTCACTTTGTTTAGGTTTCCCACCTTGCTCGCCAACAGAATCATCATGTCAACATATGCATCATGAAACTTTGCCAAAACCTTAGTTGGTGAAGCAGTGTTAAATAAAAGTTTTGGGGTTGTTCTTCTTACCCCGTGAGCAGTATCCCCAAGCCTTGCAATCGTGAGCTTCTTTTTATTGCTATCTGCACCATTTAGCCTTAGGTATTTTCTCCTCCTCCAATACCTTTCCAAGTTTTCATAATATGAAGAAGGAACAATCTCCATTTAGTAGTATATGATATGAGAGACAAATGTTAACTAGAAAGATATGTATGTGTGAGAGATGTTGAAAGAGGCTAGTGAGTGAGTGCTTTTATAGAAGGGAAGCATATTCAAATGGGGTTAAAGGATTAGGAATTTTGGATAGTTGTCATCATGGACGGAGCCATGGTTGGACTTGGGGCAATGGCCCCCAAAATTTTTTTTTAAAAAAATATATATTATTATATATATGGGTACTTATTTTAGCAATTTTGTTTTATAAAATTACATTTTTGTCTCCTTAACAATATCATTAATTCTTTTAAGAGTATTGTTATAGTCACAATTTTTTTTACAACATTTTTGTAAATTGTTAATGTAGCAACTTCTTATTGATTTGCATTTGGGTCCACCATTTACATTATATTTTTTTTATTTACCAATAACCACTCATCACATTAGCAATTTGTAAAAAAAGTTTATAACTTTGGTATTTTTCTCATTTTAAAGTCAAAATCTAAAACAAAATATACAAGTCTAAAAAAATTAGTCCAACAACAAAATTACCAATAGTAAAACTTAAAAAAAATTAAGCATAGTCAACCAATTTTACTCAATACAAACAATTTAACCCTTTAAAAATTTTTAAACAACCAGTAGCTAAGCGGCTAAGTAGCAGCAAAGTTAGATGCTAAAATTACTGTACACAACCAGCAACAAAACCGCCCCCCCTAACTCTAAGTTCTTGCTCCATCCCTCGTTGTCATTGATGTATAATCCGTGAAGGAACATGGTGGATATAAGGGACAAGTAAGTTTTCTTAATACTTGGTCAATATATACAGCCTATTTGACCAAGCAAGGGTTATTAACTTGTTACTAAAGGTTTTTTTTTTTTTTTTTTTTTGGAGAGTTTCAATTTATTACATCCTCTCTTGATAATAGTTTTTATTATTATACCAAAATATCAATTCGTTTTTAGTGTAGGCAAGAATTGAATCCCAGTTCTCTTTCCTTCATACTTTTATTCATTGTGTGGGATTTAATTATAAGATATGACTTTTTGATTAAAAAAGATTATATCAAAAAGTCTTTCTTACTTGCTCTTGTGGAACCAACAATTATTCCAATAATTACATATCTGATTTGACCTATGGACGAATACGGATATTTCTTGCTCATTATTAGACAGTTACTTATTCACAAATCTCGTGTTTCATGCTTGTTTGAGTAATAGCAATGAGATTCCCCAATATCATGCTAAGAATAGTAGTAAATAATATTTGATAACACAAAAAATGACATGTGTATTAAGAGCATAAAAAGTATGCAATCCAACTGTTAGATTTTTGAAATATGAAATAATATTAATGATATTGAATAAGGTTGTACCCTTAGGTTACACCAAATTTTGTAACTAAGCTTTGTTTATATATATATATGAAAATTTTGATAATAGAATATTATTTGGAGTAGAATTTCAATTTTTAAAACTTAGATGATAAAGTTTTTATCTAAAATAAATTATTGTTAAATAATATCCCTTAGTCAAGAGTTTTGTAGCTTAATATCCTAATAAAATATTAATTTAATAAGATGCAATTTGAGGAAAAAAAAAAAAAAAAAAAACAAAAACAAAAACGTGAGTTGTGTGGGATTTAAATTTACAAAATTTTGATAATAAACTTTTAGTTTTATTTAAATTAAACAGCTGTTAAATGTTATTCCTTAATTTCAAGAAATATCACTTTACCATCCTAAACTATGCACCAGATTATATTTTGCACCCTAAACTATCCGAATGCACACTTTGCATCCTAAACTATCATACTTTGCACCCTGGTGTTACTTTTGCTGTTATGTTTGACAGAATTCTACTACATGTGACAAACGTATGCTTCATGCTTAGGTGGAACAACCTAAAAGATTGAAACTTTCTTCTTCAAAATCAATTAAAATAAAAGCCAATTTTTTCCACATCTCTCTATCTCACGTGTGTGCCACTCCCTAAATTTAGATTCTTCTTAAAACCTCAGGTCTCACCCACCTCACCCATCAATATCAACGCGCTTCTATCGCAAGGTTGGAATTACAATAGTAGCATCATATTATAAAAGTGAGATGCATAAGGCTAGGTGTGTATATACTTGATGACAAAGGAAATGTCATCAACTGCTATGTGCTCTAAAGGAGCTTTCTTATTAGGTATGGCTGACTTAACTGCATTTTGTGCTATTCAAGCTATTTTCTTTGCTCTTGAAATTGGGATCTGAGATGCTTTTTCGGAAATTGATGTGCAACAAGTGCTGAAAGCTCTACTTATGCCCAAACTAAATTCATCAAGTTTAGTTATATACAATGCATTTTGTGCTTATTTGATATGGGAGTAAATTAAAATTAAATTCATTTTGTGGATCCAACCACATTGATGGTGGGATTTAATAAGAAATTTGGAGTAGTTTTAATTCTGAAAACAAAAATTAAATTAAATAGTGAACTTAAAAGAAAATTTGATTTTTTTTTTCTCTCTTTGGACAATGGGTGAGGTGGGTGGGACCTGAGGTTTTGAGAAGAATTTGAATTTAGGGAGAGGCACACATGTGAGACACAGAAATGTGGAAAAAAAATTGTTTTAATTGATTTTGAAGAAGGGTGTTTTAGCATTTTAAGTTTGGTCCACCGAAACATGAAACACATGTGCTTGTCACATGCTATAGAATTTAGTCAAACATAACAACAAAAGTAACACCGGGATGCAAAGTGTGATAGTTTAGGGTGCAAAGTGTGCATTCAGATAATTTAGAGTGCAAAGTATAATTTGGTGCATGGTTTAGGGTGGTAAGGTGTAATTTCCTCATTTTTTTTTTGAAAGGAAACGTGGGTTGTTGTTTGGGATTTAAGTTTATACTTTTTTATAAAATACTTTTAGTTTGAATAGAATTTAAATTTGTTGAAATATTTTTAGAAATTTTTGATAATTTTTTTGAGAAGAAAGAATACGCTTCTTATTATTCATGAATTGGAAAATCCGAAGCTAAAAAAAAGAAAATACATCAGGGGGAATTGACTCCATCCAAACTTGAGAAGGAAAAGAAAGCCTTGCTCTCTGGGCTAAGGCGTGAGCAACAACATTACTTTCCTTGACAACATGAGAGAAAGATAAACTTTGAAACGTGTTAGCTAAAGACATAATGTCTTTTAAAATATGACCACCTAATTAAGAATGTCCCATACTAGTAGTTTGTAAAGACGACAGATACAACATCTTCCTCAAGAACTGCTTGATGAAAACCGACCTTTATAGTGAACATAGCTGCACGTCGTGCTGCCAGTAGTTCCAAAACCTCAACTGATGGTGGTTTTGTAATTTTTCTGACATAGACGCCGTTACTTCACCTTTTGAATTGCGAATAACCACTCCAATCCCCGCCTCATCTGATTCTGGAAACCATGCACCATCAAATTTTGCCTTCGCAATATCATTGATTAGAGGAATCCATTTTTGCACAACCCGCCGATGCAATGTGGGAGTAGAGCTGGGTAGATTTTTAAAACTTTGCTGATAATCCTTCGCAAAACTAGCAATCTTTTCCATCGGCACAAAGGTTTCTTGCAAGCGAGATTTGTTTCAATGATGCCAAATAGACTTTTAGTTTGAATATATATTTAAATTTGTTGAAGTTTAAATTTATAAAAATTAATTAACTAATTACTTGTTCTTAAAATATTGATAATAGACTAATTTGTGATAGTAGTCACTTGGTGCAACTACAGCTTCTTAACTTAACTTTTAAATTTAGAAAATTTTAATAATAAACTTTTAGTTTTAATAGAATTTAAATTTATTGAAGTTTAAATGTATAAAATTAATTTACTAATTTGTTGTTCTTAAAATATTGATAATAGACTTTTAGATGGAGTAGAAGTCAAAACATGGGGTGTTTTTTTTTATTTATTATTTATTTTTTATTTTTTTAAGAAAGAAAACGTGAGTTGTTGTTTAGGATTTAAGTTTGGTATTTTTTTTTATAATAGACTTATAGTTTGATTAGAATTTAAATTTGTTGAAATTTGAATGATAAATTTTTACTTAAATTAAACCGTTGTTAAATATTATCCCTTAACTTGAGGAAATATACTAATTAGTAAGAGTAGCCACTTGGTGCAACCACAGCTTCTTAACCTAACTTTTAAATTTAGAAAATTTTAATAATAAACTTTTAGTTTGAATAGAATTTAAATTTATTGAAGTTTAAATGTATAAAATTAATTTACTAATTTGTTGTTCTTAAAATATTGATAATAGACTTTTAGATGGAGTAGAAGTCAAAACATGGGGTGTTTTTTTTATTTTTTATTTATTTTTTATTTTTTTAAGAAAGAAAACGTGAGTTGTTGTTTAGGATTTAAGTTTGGTATTTTTTTTATAATAGACTTATAGTTTGATTAGAATTTAAATTTGTTGAAATTTGAATGATAAATTTTTACTTAAATTAAACTGTTGTTAAATATTATCCCTTAACTTGAGGAAATATACTAATTAGTAAGAGTAGCCACTTGGCGCAACCACCGCTTTTAAGTTTAACTTTTATTATCTTATTATAATAATATATGATATGATATAATATGATATAATTCTATTGAAAATAGATTAAATTAGTCTATGAATAATATTTTCAAAAAAAAAAAAAAAACTATGAATATGAGTACTGTGGGGTCATGGGCCCAGATCATACAATTGGATTTTGGGCTTAAGGCCCAAGCTGAGGATAAGGGGGCCGTCCGAGGATGGGTAAGTATAGCTAAAGAAACCCATGCTAGTGGATAAGGAAGACAATATTGAACATAATGGCCTAGGAGTTTTTGCCGAGGATGAATTTGTCCTCGGCTAGCCAAGGCCGAGATCTGTAAAGGATGCTTGCCATCAGAGGTGCAATCCATGAAGTTCTGGAAATATGGATAAGCATTGCAGGAACAAAAGACAGAAGAATCCCAAAATATCTTGGGAAAAGCTGCTGTCACCGCATTGAATGCACCCCAGCTAACTCCCTGGCTGCATTAATGAGGAAGTGACCTCTGCACAGTATTATTGCAACCTTACAACCATCCCAGAAGACTTCTAGAGGGGGTTGATGGGACAAGTATTAGGATAAACCATCAACTGTCCACGTGTTGGGTAAAGGTGAAGGAATAGATGTAGGATAAATAAGGGTAGAAACTTAGAGAAAGGGAGGCCGACAATTGAGAGAGAAAGCACTGTAACAATCTTAAGAACTCTTGTAACCATTCTCATCTGATATTTACTAAAACAAAGCCCATCTGATTGTGCCGAGGACAAATTTTCCTTGATAAACTCAGTTCATCTCTGTTTGATTGTCATGAACACCATATTAACTGTTATCCATGTACTAAAGTCTAGCTTTTTGACCTACTCTCTACAAATTCATTGTACTGCGTTCACTGGGCCAAGATCCCATACATTTTGGGGCTTGGTTTGAAAATTGTGTCCCTACAAGTACTTAGTTTATATATTATTAATTTAAAAGTTACCATAACTTTTGAGTAGAATTTGTAGTTTGTTTATGTTAAAACCTCTTTCCCTCATGTGTACGCGCTTGTTTCTCAAAAAATAAAGTCTATATATGACTAAATAATTTTATACGCATAAAAATATTAATATCTACAATATATGTGAATATATATATATATATATTCTAGCCCGTTTATACAAAAAACTGATTAGTGTTTTGATTTAATGAGAAAAAACTATCATCAAAAGCGGACGTATAAGCTAAAATTTTCTTTTAAAAAAAAGTCAAATAGTCAAATCAATTTGAGAATATTAGCCTAGGAGGAAGTCAAATCCAAGATTTTTTTT
Organism: Quercus suber; assembly: GCF_002906115.3. Taxonomy (NCBI): domain Eukaryota; kingdom Viridiplantae; phylum Streptophyta; class Magnoliopsida; order Fagales; family Fagaceae; genus Quercus; species Quercus suber. The sequence goes on along the minus strand of NW_027069523.1, from coordinate 439,503 downwards.
TTCAAGTGCTGAACAGTCTATAATTTCAATTTTTTAATGCTTTGGTTGTCAAGAAAATAAAAGAAAAGGAATTTATTTGGATATTAGGACTTAGGAACACAGTCAGGCGTTTTGTCCCAAAGGTTAAGAGAGTGCCACCCAAGGTATTCTTGGTTGGGGATCCACAAACCTCTTCTCTAGTGCAACTTTTATCAGTATATTTTAATCATCATTCATGTTGCAATATCCAAACAGAGAGCAAATAAATTAAGTAGAAAAAAGGGGGGGTATTATAGCTAAACATTCTTTTGACACTAGTGAAGACATTGTAACTCCATATTTCACTAATATCATCAATTTTAGAATCTTGAAATTAGTACTTCACTTTACAGAACCAACATGCAAAGATATTATGATTTATCCCAATATAATGCCCAGAAATTTGTCCAAGCAATCACTAATCTATACATCAAAATTGTGTTGTTTGAGAGGTAACAAATCGGGTGTTGCTCAATCTGGAACCCGGTCATAACCGAAAGAACAGATGAACCAGTGGACAGCCAAGAAAACTAAAAATAAATAAAGGAATGAGGACAGTTGATGTTAGTTCCATGGTAAAAGCTCAAAGTTCATATACTGCTGATGTAATTCACACATCCTATTAATCTTGAAGAATATGGACATCTAGTATTGTCTATTTCTTCTCTGCAGCCCAAGCCTCTCTCCCCTACCTTTTCCCAATGTAAACATAGGGCTTGAGTCTCAGGTATCAACTCTTGATGTTTAACCATGTTGAGGATGTATATATATATACTTTGAAGTTCTGATTGGTGCACATTTGCACGATTTACGTTGGCGGCTGAGGATATATTGATTGCCATTTCCGGTTTCTACCAGCATCTGAAAATATGCGTGAGGACCCCAACCTGCACATTTTCCATAAATATATAATTTTTAGACCATTAATCCTCTTAAAAGATTAAAATGTTAATCTATAAATCAGAATAAAAAAAGGAATATAAAAGTGTAATTCTGCACTCATGACCTCTTTGTTGCAAACAATATGCAATTATCAATGTTATCCAAGGCACAAAAAGCTACACTCATGACATCTTTGAGATAAATTTAAACATTATTCTAAAATAAAAATGCCGAGCAAGCTGGTATTATGCTTAGTATGCAACAAAATAGTTATAGCAAAAATATTAAACAATGTATTTTTTTTTTCTTTCTTCATTTTATAAGAAAATATATGCAAACAACAAGAACAAAACCTTTTTAAGACTACCAAATATGAATTCTGTCACTCATAATAATCTGCTCCAATTAAAGCACATCATACATAATCATTGAGAAAAGAAGAGGCCCTTACAATCTATATCATATGGAGGCGGAAAGAATTGCAAGTAACAAAATGAAGCAATAGTAGTCCCTGCACAATAAGTTCAATTTAGAAAAAGTACAAAGAATTCTATGCCCTCAACAAACAATTCAGCACCCAAAAAAAAAAAAAAAAAAATTTGACAATGCAGCACAAAAAACTTCAAAAAAAAAAAATCTACTAGGGTTTAAAAATGCCGCTGAGCTCAAAATCAGAGACGGTAACTCTCTCTCTCTTAGGGTTTCTCTTAAGTGCATCCGAACTCGACATGCTTTTCATTTTTTTGCTTAATTCTTGTACTTCCGGATTTCGAAGTAGGAATTGGCTGTTGGCTATTTGAAGTTGATCATCATCAGTCCTTTGAATTCATTGTTCAGATTGAAAAAATATATATATATATATATTACATATTAATTTTTTTTTTAAATAATGAAAGTATATAATGAATTCTAGAAGCTACATTCATCGAATTATTGTTTGTTCACTTGCAATTAATCAGGTTAGCAATCAATACGTGTTATGATGGCGGTAAAAATGCCAAACGCACTGCCAATTTTACTAACCCAGCAATCAATGTGCCAATCAGTTTGTGTTTAAAGTTGAACACATTAGTTTGTAAGGTTTATACAATAAAATCTGTTATACTCCTAGCATCACTATAATCATATTAAGTGCAGCGAATTCGAGATGCTTTGCTCTTTTTTTGATAACTAGGGAACCTTTCTATAGAAGAGCCCTTTGGACTCGTCAGTCGTCTCTAGCTAGTTGAACCTGTTGGTGACTAATCCCACCTGCTAGAACCAATTGCCAGGGGACATTCATTCCTGACGGGCTAGGTAGTTTATGCTCATGCCAATGAGCAGAGATGCTTCACTTTCTTATTTTTGTGTTTTAGGATTTCTAACTAGGAATTGGTGTTTGTAAGACAATATGTGGTTGCCAATTCAAAAAGCTGATGATCTCTGTGCGTGCGTGTGTGAGAGAGAGGGAGAGAGAGAGAGTTGCTATTTTTATTTTTTTTCCACTGATAAATATTCCTCTCTGTATCTCGTTCCAGAGTTTTTGAAGGCCAAGTGATTAATGAATTGTGAAGTTGCTTTGATTCTTGAACATAAGTATGAGCAGCTTCAGCAGATGTCTGAGGATCACAATTCGATAACATTTATATATATATATATACATATATATATATATATATATAAAATCTTATATAATAACAATTGTTTACCACCTTCCCAAATATGATGAATATTGTCATAAGAGTTGTTTTTGTTCAAAGTGGTTGAATAGTTATTGCATGCATTAAGGTTACATAGTTCAATAATTTTATTTTTATTTTTATTAAATGTGAATTTTAACAAATTCGTCTTTGAATAGTTTTTTTTTTTTCTTCTTATTCTCTTTATGCTTGTGAAGTTAAAGATGATCTAAGAACGATAATCATATATAAAAGATACATATATATATATATATATATAAAGTTTTGCTGTTGGATGATTATTGTGTCCTTTTTTTTTTTTTTTCACTGGTAGCCTTTCTTTTATAGACAAAAAAAAAAAAAAAAAAAAGGTAATTATTTCTAGCCAATAAATACCCCCAATAGACAAGGGAGTATTATTTTGAAAGTCTTTCTACATAAATCATGAATGACATGTGACATTTATACCACATGTAACCTCTACTGATAAAGGGTTTAACCTCTGCTAACCACTCTCTTTAATATTCACATTAATTGCATTATTGCTGAAATTTACACTTAAGCATAATTTCTAGGTCAATTTACAATTACTGACACCATATCTTGAGATCAGTGGGTGACCATTCTTAAAAATATACAAACACATTTTCTTTGATTTTATTCCTTAGACCCACGTGTATCCTAGTGGGTGCATGGAAATGCCCATGTGTTGGTGTTGCCATATTGATCCACTTATTAGGTGCATGTCAATACATGTGCTACTATAGTAGCTCTTATATAACCATTGCATGCCTTTTAATAATATTTTTTATCCTCACAATTTTGATGATAAGACTTAATACCAAATTGAGTTTATTTTCGTGGTGTGTGTGTACATATATATATATATATATTGTGACCACCTCATACAATTTTTTTTTTGGATAATAATCTAGTGTTTTAGACGAAAAAAACTGCACACCCCTTAGTTAGATGCTTATGAATCCAAAATATTTGCATTAGAAAGAGAAAAAAAAAAAAAAAATCCTCTATTCACTAGATACTTTTTTTTTTTCTTTAAGTCCTCTCAAACTGTTCATTAGATACCATTCACCCAAAAAAAAAAAAAAAATTCGTTGCATCAGATTGAATTCCCATATTCATTTCCCGGTATATGCTATAAATGCTTTGATACTTTCTATGTATTTCGATAAGGATAAAGTTTAGCTACAAAATTCTCATAAAAAGAAAAAAGTTTAGTTACAAAATTAGTTGTAACTTAAGACTATAACCTTAGTTGTAGCCTAAAATTACAATTAATTTTGTAACTAAACTTTATCTTTTGGATATATTTCTTCCTTTTTATTTTTTCAGGCATCTATATTGGTTATAGGACCTCTAAACCAGTGACGAGCACTGAAAATCCAAGAAGCAATGACAAGAATAACCAAACAGCCAACCGCTACAGGAGTGTAGTTGAGTGTCTCATTAGTAATGGGATAGGATACAGGCAATGAGAAGAGGACTGAGATGGTTGCCACCCAGAGAACGGCAATCCAACCAACAAGGATCCCATAGCGGCCCAAGTTGAAAGGTCCGGGGATAAAGGACTTGTGTGCCAAAGTCACTCTAAAGAAGATGGGTAGGGCATAAGCAATGTACAGTCCAATAGTTGCTATAGATACCATAGCCTGAAATGCCACTGTGCTTCCAAGAGACTGCAAAACATTTAAAATGAACAAGTATACAATTATCAGTTGAATAACAGAAATAAAAGCTTTTGCATGAGGGTATTAAGGGCTAAGTGCAATAGTGTACTTAAAGAGGCCTTCTCCTAGTGCTTGAGGTGTTTCCAATACTTATAAATCAGTAGCTTAAAATATATCAGATACAATGTCAAAATTTTATATGCCAATGAAGTATTGGATTGATAGGAAGTATTTGAAAGTATTATCTCTGATTAGATAGATTTGGATATGATACAAATATAATCCCCTTGAAGAATTTTCCAGCTACATAGCCAGCAATTCTCATTGTTATCCACTAAAAGAGTGACAACTTTTAATGCACTGTAGTGGCAACTCCAGTGCAGTGCATAACTATAACAACAAAGAACTCTATATATAATGTTAAAATGTCTATGACAATTAGAAGAGCAATTCATCTAAAACACAAAAGGAGGGGGGGAAAGATGTGCATACCGTCAGAGCCATGCAAAATGATATAAAGGCAGAGAGCCACACAGCATTTATGGGGACCTCCTGATTGTTCACTTTATGCCAAACTGATGAAAATGGCATGGCTCCATCTCTAGAGAAGGCATAAGCCATCCTGAAAATGAATATTATGCAATACGTAGTTAAGGGATCAAAAAGCGAGTCCTATCTCATGTTATTAAGTCAAAGAAATGTATGCTTACCTTGAGTTGCTAGTAACAGAACTCATACCACAGAAAAATATGGCAATAGCAACCACTCCCAAGCAAATAATTCCTCCAACGCCACTGCCGTATCGACTCTTAAATACTTGGTAAAATATTTCAGCAATGGCATAACCACCAGCATCATTGTTTTCATCTAAAAGGTCTGATATGTTAGTTACTGCAAAGGTGATCCCAAGTATGTATCCCCATCCAACAATAACAGATATCCCAATGGAACTGATTATTCCTCTTGGTCCATTCTTATCAGCACTCTTGGTTTCCTCTGTCTAGAATTATAAATTCACAGGAAACAGTAGGATTTAGTTACAGTTATATGAATAAATGCTAAGTCATCAGCGGAAAGAAAAGTGCCAAAACTCAAAGAATTGGGACTAAGAATGGCATAAATTCCAGATACCTTGTTTAAGATTCTGTTTATCTGAAATAAATTATCTGAAATATTTTGTAAGCAAGTAGAACTGAAAATAAGCACCTGATTTTATGAGCTTGGATTCGCATTACAAGAATGACTAGCCATACTTGAAAAACTAAAAACATCTGATTCCAGAGATTTTGTTATTAATAAACTGCTCATTTTATTGAGTAGTGTCATGGGGTCACCTAATAAAAGTTTTGAAACTTATCAGACATGTCAAGATCAACACTTTTCTTTCTGCTTCTGAAGGCAGTGGTTTTATTTGAAGGGATGAAGAGAACAGTGCAATTTACCATATGAGCAGAGGCATCGTACCCGACTAGGGTATATTGACTCATTAGAAGTCCCAGAACAAATATGTATACTTTACTATTGATTCCCTCACCATTATCGGTGTTGAAGTGAGTGAAAACAAACTTGGCACTAGCCTTCTCTGTTGTGACAGTGGGAATGAGAATCGTAAGAACGAAGACACCTGAGGATGCCAAGAAGCATTAGAGATCCAAGAAAGAGATTTTCTCGAGCAATACCATGGGGAATATTGAAAAGGAGAAATGGAAAGGAAACTCTTCATACCTACTAGGTTCCATGCAGCAGCTAATTGTCCAAAGAAAGATAACAACGTGATAGGAAGACTGTTGATGATAGCATGTAGGAGTAAAATTGCCCCATGGATACCAATAACAACATATTTGGATGCCTCATATCCCCCTCCATTTTTTCCACCTGTGCTAAGTAGAATTATCACTGAAATCACCTGTGCAAGTGAGTAATCTACACTTGTTGTGACAGCCCACTGCATGAAAATGTATCCAAATCAGTTAAGAGTTCATAACAGATTATATCACATCCAAGACCAGCTTGACTTCCTAGTGGATTTTGAAGAACTTGAAACTCCAGGATAAATGATGCTCAGTAATACCTGACCAACAATGTTGAACCTGCATAAACATAAAAATAATTTACTGTGCATCAGAAGATGTGATTGCAGCAATTCCAAATTCCCTGTATCTTATGATTGGCTTGACCAGCTGGTTCAACAAAATACCTAAAATTTTAGGCCTAGTGGCAACAATAAAACAACACTGGCCATCTCTTTTTATAAAAGATATATGACACTGACTAATGACTTTTCACTCATTGTTCAGCTTATGACAGACAGTGCATATTGTAACAAGCACTATAATTACAGGTTGTGAAAAAAAGAGAAATAGCAAACAACTTGTGTTGAGCACATTTTAAAGTTGGCTCAATCACCTTAGATCAATTTAGTTTCTTTCATTAGAAATTAAATTCCTTGCATGGGAAGTTGGCACCTTTTTCACAGCCCCAAAGGAACAAAACTAGAGTGGCAACCAAAGAAGAAAAACCCAGCATATTTTAAGAAATTGGGAAGTTATGAAGGACAAAGACTTTAAGCTCATATGGGAATTAATGCCATGGTCTACTATGATTGAAGCTTTAGCATTGACAACCCCTAGGAATTGATTCCCTGATAATCGAACTAAACACCCCTTGAGGTCATACTCAGAATCAGATGCCTGTTCTTAAGACAGCTAATGCAAATCAAATCCTGAGAATGCTTGCTGATGATTGCAGGTGGTTGATGATGACCTTCCGCCCAGAGACTTGCATCATGCTTACCGGAAGTGTAACAAATAGGCAGACCTGTTGACAAAGAAAGGAAGTCTACACTCTACAGATGGAGCCTTTTGCGGTTTACCATTACCCCATGAGGACAATAGGCCATTGTTGGCTTCTCACATTTCAAATATGTACCCCAATTGTACATTCTTTCATTGATCTAATCCTAGATCCTTTTCTACCCACTTCCTCTAAAACCCCAATAAAAATTTGACCACCATCTTACTAAGTATTGCAGATCTCATGATTCATGAATTCCAAGCACGACTTGAATTCCTCAAAAAGCACAGAAATATACAGCAACAACAACAACAGCAATTGTACTAAAGCTTAGTCCAAAATTTTGGGGTTAGTTACGGATTCTGAACAGTCTAGTCAGGGTCGGTACGTTTATAATTAAAGAACTTTATAAATGTTAAATCAAAGCACTCATTGTGTCAGCTAACCAGTGGTGATAAAAGCTACTAAGGTGTCAAACCAATTTATCTTTTTTCATTCTTCCTATGATTACTGCAATTCAAACCAACAAAGTAAGTAACTTTCTAAGAAAATGATTACCAGCCAGTTATCCATGAGGCAAAGGGTGCCCATCCTGGGCCAGCAAGCTTTGCACTCCAATAGTAGAGACCACCAGAGGTTGGGTAAGAGGAACAAATCTCACTCATAGACAACCCAACAAACATGGTGAACGCACCAGCTATTAACCATCCATAAGCAAAAGAAACTGGCCCACCATAGGTTAGCCCAGTGTTGTAAAGTGTGGTTAAACCAGTAAGCACAGAGATTATAGAAAATGTAAACGCAAAGTTCGAAACCAACCTGCAATTCCCAATAACCAAACCCATAAACCTCAGTGACCCACTTCAAGTTTTGCTATGAATTGAGGATCAAAGAGCAAAACAAAGCAAAAGAATGAGAAACAAGAAAAGGGTCGTTGAGAAAATTTACGATAGATCACGCTTGAGCTCTTGTTTGTAGCCAAGCTCATGAAGCCTGGCATGTCCTGAATCAACAGAAGCGCTGCCTTTTTCAATACCAGGAACCATCTTCTTACAGCGGAGAAGAGTCGGAAAGAGAAAAAGAGGAAGCAAAAGATTTGAGTTTTTTGTTGTTTCAACCAAATATTCAATCTCTTTCCTTCCTTCTTGGAGTCTCTCTCTCTCTCTCTCAATCTATAACTGATAGACTAATACAGTGATACTATAACTCTGATATTTTTATACTAATTTCAATAGTGTGTGAGGGAGAAGCAAAATCAAACGTGTGGAATAAAGAATTGTATATACTATATTTTTTTGGCACTGTAGCAACTATAAGCACAATTCAATGATCAAACAGAACCGCCAATAATATACACACAGTTGGAATCTTTGATAGCTAGAGAAGAAGGTGGTGGTGACTGGTGAATGACTGTATACGTGCATTTCCTCGCTTTGTACTTCGCAAATGTATTTTGATGATTTCCCGAATTTTCGTATCGAATCCACAACATCTTCGCATGTGATTAGTTGTTCTTAGTTGAAATTTAAATTTATCAATAAGATTATTATTTTTTTTATTCTAATAATAACCGGTAATAACCTAATATTTAAGATTTGCAGTGGAAAGAGAATTTCTCAAGTTTAAATAAGGCATGTTGAACTTTCTTAATTATTAATTTATTATAGTATATAAAATGTACAGCTTGTTCTCCTATATTTATATAACCGTTAATACCGGATTGTTTCATAGGCTTGATACTATATTCTATAGATGAGATTCTAACTCTTTTTTAAGTCTTAACTGCTAGTAGATCCTAAAGGACAAGTTGGACAACAAACAAGTTAGACAACAAACACTTTTAAGTAGTGTTATTTACCAAGGGCGTAGTTAGAAATTTTTACATGGGGAGCTGGATTATACATTCATATGTTAGCCATTATTTTATAAATATTATATATATATATATATAATTATCAAATTAAAAAAAAAAATTTCTAAACTCAAATGAATATATAAAAATTATTTATTTTGCTATAAAGATGTACAAAATATTTTAATGAAGAATTTAGCATCTCTCATCAAAGTTATGCTTGAAAATGATCTTTCATTGAATAAAATCATCCATTATCTTGCATCTCCTTAATCTTTAATAAAATGGTTGAAAAATTAATCTAGAAAAAATCATATAATTTTACATTAATTAATAATCCCTCTAATGTATGGCTTTCACTTCCTATATTTAACTACTCCTTTAAGCACATAAAAAAAAAAAAAAATTTATCTTTAGTCTTAATCAACCATAACAAACAATTGAAAATTTAAGCTGATAAAATATATATTTTTAATACTATGTATAGCATACATATTTACTAAAATCATTATACATAACTTGAGAAGATTTTACTATGAAAGGGAAATTTTAGAAAAATATATATCTTTTCTCTGCAACAAACCCAAATTATCTTCTATGAACAAATCACTATTGGAATAACTTATTTGGCACCAAAATTCAACCCAAAAGAAAACAAATCAATTTTGAAAAAAAGAATGATATATGATGTTGTATACACAATTTTCGTAAAAGATAAATCACACGATCACGAAATAGTGTAACAAATAATCAATTTGTATTTGATTTGTATATATGTGAGTACAATCCTCTGTATGAATCTTTACAATGAAAGAGTACAATAAATTCCTCTGATTCGATCTCCAAGAAACGTTACGATCCGAAGGGGGCTATGAAGCTTGATCTTGAATCGTGCTTTGATGTCTCCAAGTTGAACGAATAATTGAATGTGCTTGATTTGATGCGAGGGCCGTTGGCTTGATCTCAAACTAGGTTAAAGGAAAATCCCCACTTTGATTTGAAGAAAAAAAAAAAAAAAAAGACAATAATTTAAAAGAGATCTTAAAATAGATAGCAAACATGACACTAATATATCAAATATGCCCTAGTCCTAAATGCTATAGACAATTTTGTAAGTCTCACACATACCTCATGACGTTCCAATTATGGTGCCACATAGATTATGTGAAAAAATACATAGTAAATGTTTTACATGACCATTCCCAGCCCTCTTGAGCAAGATGAGCTTTCTCATGATGATGAACATAATTTAAACAAGTTGAAGGAAAAGAATAACAATTAGCATAGGACCATCTTGCTAAGATTCTTAGCTGAGATTATTTTGCAGTAGTAAATGTCATTCTAAAGCAATCTCTAGGATCACGCTCACATAATGAAATGTAGTCAGGTATTTTGGTCACACAAAGTATTTGCTTACCAAAATCTTTCTATTATTAGGAACTATACAGCGTTCCAACTCAAATTTGATATAATTGGATTATTAGAAAGGGAATTGATGCAAGATTTCTGCCCAAAGAAAGTTGGTCTGGTTACGGACTCTCTGGACCTCATTGATAGTTACGATTACTCTGTAACTAGCACTCAAAAGTTCTAACAACATGCAAACGTTCAATTTCAGTTCTAATAGTTGGTGGTGAAATACAGACAATCATGCAGTTGAATGAATGGCAAGAAAAGTTATGATCAATCATACTTAGCCTAGCGGGCAAAGGGCATGTACATAACTAGACCGGAAAACACCTTGGTTGGTTGCGGTATAGAATCCAAAGGCAAATAGAGAATTAGTGCTAAGATACTTGATGAGTTGTAGAATGTTGGGTAATGGCTAACTTCTAAGAATGAGAGGAAGAATTGAGAGAGAACTGAGTTTAAGAGAGAAAGTTACTTGATGTTTTTGCTTAATAAAGTTCGAAGGCTTAGCAGCCTTTTATACAATAATACAAGTTCTCATCAATTATTAGGGCCAAGACTAGCTTAATCACTCTCTAACTGCCTGCAATCTTGACTGCTAACAACCTCCTATAGGGAATAAACACAAAATTCCCAAACCCGTGAGAAACAAAATAGAGAAAATATACGTTGTACACACAATTTTTGTAAAAGATAAATCACATGATCACGAAATAATGTAACAAATAATCAACTTGTATTCAGTGGCAGCTCCAGGATTTTTTTTTTAGGGGGTCAATAGTGTCTTGAGCCAGGATTTGTTGTGGGGAGTAAAAAGATAAAATGATATATATATATATATATATATTTTTTTTGTATATACAATTGTCATATTACATATAATAATCTAACATAGTATTCCAAATATTATACAATACAACTATCTTGTAAAATAGTCTAAAAAATTATTAATAGTTTAAATATCGGTAAGAAAACAACGATAGAATGCATATAAATAAATAACTAATCATAATATTTGTTAAATTAATAATAATTTATTATAATCATATGTAATATCAGTTAAATAAAAATATATGATAAAGAAGAATAGTAACACACCTAAGAGTTAGTCTGAGAGTAAATGTTAAACTAAGGAAAATAAATAGTAACTTATATAAGATTTTGCTTTTGAAGTGTATGAATTTTTAATCACACATGTGGTCATTCTCTTGAAATTGGAGCAAATACTAAAAGACTTTTTGGACTAAAAAAATTGTAGAACACTTACCAAACTACTTGATTAGATAGAAAGAGATATAGAAGGGAGAAAGAGAGTATGAGAAAAGAATCATAGATGTAAATACAAATTAGTTGGTTGTACAAGTGGTGTAATTTTTTGTTGATGAAGAAGAAAAGTGTAGGAAAAAAAGTTTCATTCTACCATCAATAGTAAAGTAAGCCAAAGTCCAAAGAGAATGTTTATTTATTTTTTAACAAATGAGCAATTTTACGAGTAGTGCTATTGACAAAACACACAATAAAATTTAGATGGCAAGTTGTTATAGGTATGTAAAAAAGTGATGTTAGTTAAGGGTTTAGATAAAATGTCAATTACAACTTGTCACTTAACCTTTATTGTAAAAATATTGTGAAAATAGCACAAATATGATCATATTTCAAGTTTATTTCAATTGGGTTTAAACAAAATTTAGGGTTAAGGTGTTCAAAATTTTATTTTAAGGGTCAAAACAAAAAAATAAAAAAAAATAAAAAATTTTATATATAATTTATTTTTTTGGGGCCAAGCAAGGGGGTTCATTTGAACCCCTTGGCCTGGTTGTAGAGCCACCCCTGCTTGTATTTGATTTGTATATATGTGAGTACAATTCTCTGTATGACTCTTTACAATGAAAGAATACAATAAAACTCCTCTGATTCAATCTCCAAGTAACTTTACGATTTGAAGGGCTATGAACCTTGATCTTGAATCGTACTTTGATGTCTCTAAGTTGGACGTGTGATTGGATATACGTGAGTTTTGATTTGAAGTTGAGGGCCGTTGGCTTGATCTTGAACTTAATTGAAGGAAAATCTCTACTTTGATTTGAAGAAGTAGAAATGAGCCTTGATTTTGAGGGAGCAAGGGTGCTCTTTTGGGCTTAGAGATGACTCTCTATTTTGGCAGAGTGTCAGTAAGGTTTTTCTCTCTAACTTTTTTCCCTTTTCTCATATGAGAAGTCTCTATTTATAGGCAACTCAATAATATTTAATTTGGAATTTCCTCTCAGCATTTATTGAGAGTTGAATTATAGATTTAATTTGGCATTTCATTTAATAAGAACTTTCCATCTAGGTCTTTTCTTCTGACACTGCCATATGGCTTTCTTCATTTGATATTGCCATGTGGATTGATTTCATTTGTTGATCGTCCACGTCATCAATTGAAGATTAATTTGATCACAAATATTTTATCATGAACAATCGGACGGTTGTGAATATGTCATAAAATTTTGATGTCTACAAATGCCCCCACTTCAAGATTCGGCTTTGCTCCCAATTGTCGTGCAAGGAAGACGAGGCTTGAAGTATTTAATTAATCTCAATTTGGACTAAGTTCACGGAAAGCAAGACCTTCATCCACGTACATGAAGGATTTAGATAGTTCACAATTCGTCCATGTATAAGAAGGATTTCAACTTGTCTTTGTTTTTGTTTTTTTTTTTTTTTTTTGAACATTGGCTTTCATTTTCACGGGCCTGGTCTTACACAAGGGACATCCTTTTTGGAGTGCAAACCCACCTTAGTTTTGTTAGGCAAGTCGGTGCTACAATTGTCTTGTTAAGCAAGCATATATATTTTCTTTAGCCGCACTCTTGCGAATCACTAGGGCTTCTTGCGAGTACCACTTCTATAAAAGGGGGTGATGTTTTATGGGTTAGAGGCAATTGAGCACTGTTTTTTTTTTCTTGAGTTTTTTTCTTTTCTTTTCTTCAGTCGTAGCAGGCATTCTTCTTCTTTTTCCATTCTTTCTTGTGCTTGTCTTTGTATTTTCTTTGTTATTATTTTGTGCTGAACGACTTGATTTACTCTGTGCAGGTCATAGAAGTTTGCACTGCGTGAGCCAAGCATCAATTTCAAGCAAGCTAGAATCCTGTCCTTCTTGTCTCGGTGTCCGACGGATTCAAGCAACAACGGTCCTCTTGTCACCTCTAGACTCCGGGTTCGTAAGCTTCATCAGCGCCTCCATTCTACTGTCCCTTGTCTCGCGACCATTGGTGTGAGTGCTTCATCTGTGCAACCTTCTCACTGCCTCTGTCTTGCGGCCATTAGTGTGAGAGCTTCATCGGCGCATCCACTCATCAGTGCGAGAGCATCATCGGTGCACCTTTCTGACTCCCTTTGCCACTGCCTTCGTCCTGCGATTATCAGTGCAAGAGCTTCGTCGGTGCATCCTTTCATCAGTGCAAGAGCCTTGTTGGTGCACCCTTTCTGACTGCCTTCACCTTTGCCCTGGTAGTGCGAAGCTTTATCAGTGCATCCTTCCATCATTGCGAGAGCTTCGTCGGCGTGTACTTCTACCAATACAAGAGCTTCGTCGGTGCATCCTTCTCACTGCCTTCGTCACTGCCTTTGTTCCACAACCATAGGTGCGTAGCTTTGATTGCGTATCCGTCGTCTCCACCTCGCGGCTGTTTGCGCTGGAGCACTGGCGGCTTCATCATTGATCAACCTTCTTGAGTCGGCGTTGAGTCCAGAGCTTTGTTCTTCCATTCGTCTAAGTATCCAACGGATCGCACTTACTGCCCTTGTTCCGCGACCATAGGTGCATAGCTTTGTTTGCCTATCCGTCGTCTCCACCTCGCAGCTGTTGGCGCTGGAGCATTGAGAGAGCCACATATCGGATTCAAGCACCAATTGTTATCTTTTGAAGGCAATACTGCAGTGAAATTTCTGCTTCATCTCTAAAGTACGCTCCTTTTCTTTCAGCGTCTTGCAAATTCGAGCATCTGTGGTTTCATCCTGGACTTTGTGCTGCTGCATTCCTCTTAGACTTTGTACTGCTGCCTTCATCTTCACGTGACAACCAAGGTGCACACTAGATACACGCTTAAAGCTTCAATGCCCCCACGCGGACACATGGCTTCCTTGAAGCCTTGAACTTCAACGCCACGCCTAATAACCAATAAGCTATGAACATGGTTTTTTCAAGTTTGGATAATGCGCATGCAAACCTCTGCGTGTCTTTCTCTTCACATGCACCTATGGTTATTTCAACACCTACATATAATAACCTTGGAGCGTTGAACATGTAGCCTAAAGCCTTAGCACCACACGGACACATGGCTCCCAAATTTACTGTTCCAATGCCACACATAATAACTAGAAGTTAAGAGTATTAATGCATGGCTGTTACACTTAGATGGTGGGCATGTGTATAGTCAAATATGAGAAGTCATTTGGACCAAGCAATTTGCTTGACTGTGAACCTTGGAGTATGATGTTTGCATGATAATATATTGAATGATGTTTGTCCGTGGCTTTGGATTTCAATGTCACGTGCCTTTTTTTTTTTTTTGGTTTATTATTATTATTATTATTATTATTTTAAATTTATTAGTACAAAGTATTTTAACTAATAAGTTATTCCTCTTTTTCTTTGGTTTGCTGTCAGGTGTGTTAGGTGACTTGGGCCTGTCCACCCTTCACTCAACTTGTGACTCTCCTACGTTTGCTAAAGTCGTGACCTCTACGAGCTTCGTCTTCTTCAAGTGGCTGCCATCAAGTGCACTTCATCATGGTCATCTTTTACGACTCATCGAGGACTCTCAATGATCAATCTGTCACTCTCTTGCACTGTACAAATGAACCCTTGGAGAAAGGCGTCGTCTTGAAAGTCCATCCACTTGGTAGCAGTGTCCCTTCATCCTCGTCTACTACCATTCCTCGTCCTCCAAGTCTATCTCAATGGTGGGTCAAATCATCTCACGAACTACACGACCCGACTAGAAAGGATTCGCATGTCGTTTCGAGGACGTTTACTTTGGCCTCCAACCTTCACTCAACCGCGGACCACGTCCATCCATTCCCTCTCCTTAGTCGTCGGATAAGTGCGGGAGAAGTGCAATGGGCCCTACCTTCTTCCAAGACTCCTCCACTCCAATATAGGGGTGAGTTTTTCTACCTCCCTAAATATTGGGAGTGGCTAGAAGACATATTGAGCTGCAATACTAAAGTCTTAAGTGATGCCCATCTTTACGAGCCGCTACTCGCATCATTATTCACATATGATCGGAACACCCATGTCTTGCAAGCTTTCCTAGAGTGTTGGTGTACGGTGACGAACACGTTGCACACGTCTGTAGGAGAGGTCTCCATTAGCTTATGGGACTTGCATTCGATCGGTGGGCTTCCTGTGTATGGCTCATTTTACGAAGAGGTCGTTCCAAACTCAAAAGACATATTATCTCTCCCCTCATGTTGTCATCATCTATTCGCCGCCTTCCATCACTTGAGTCTTGAGCTTGGTGGTTCGCACTTGGTCACTACGGACTCATGGGTGAAGTTTTGGTTCCGTGGCAAGTCTAAATATCAGAAACCACCGACTAGAAGGTCACTAAAGAGGAATGCAAGAGGCAAGCAATCTCATAACCCCTCTAGTAAAATTGATGCCCCCAGAATTCTGACTAAAGAAGACGAGGCTCCTTTCAATGTGTTTGAAGTAGAGAGAGGGCTTATAGAAGAGACTTGGTTAGCTGCTTTGATCTCGTGCTAGCTATGTGAGTTCACTCTTCCCAATGGGGGACCAAACTTAATCAGGCCTAGTGTTTTCAAGAGCGCAAGTGCGATGGCTCGTGGTAAGAGATATTGCCTCGCAGTCCCAGTCTTAGCCAACATTTATAGGGGCTTGAATGAAATTGTGTCTTCTAAGACTCCTAGTAAATGTGATGCCACTTTTCCTGCACACTACTTGAATGCTTGGTTGGCTGAATACTTTGACACTTATTTTGAACTTGAAGGGTCTCGCTCCAAGGTTGTTCCGCGCATGTTTAGATACTCTGGAGAAGGTGCAGCCAAGCATTACGACGAG